>NW_010143933.1:0-72570 GCF_000699245.1 Pterocles gutturalis
CGGGCGCCCGGTTGGAGCGGGTGCTTTCGAACCCCATTCAGAAGAAAACGTTTTCCCCTTCCACCTCATCCTCCCCCGCCCCGTGCGTTACATAAATTTAAACTTTTCCGCTGTCGAAGCTCCGAAATATTCGGAGAGAGGTTACAAAATGTGTTTACTTACAAATTTGGAAGTAGCGACAAGACGCAATGCAGTGAATTTGTCATCTGCTCATGACTAGCAGATGGTCCTCCTTCTTTGCAAGCAAACTGCATGAGTCACATCTTGCCTGGTTCGTAGAAGCGAACCCAGCAGCTCTCTGGCACCAGGGTGGACAGTGCCGCCCATGGCTCATCGTGCCGCCTGCCCACACACGGCGAATGGGCTCTCTTGCACTGGGTGGATTTCACTGTGCCTTTCGCAAAGGTTTGCTATTCCTCCTTCGTCCACGTTAGATGAGGTTGGGCACCACTGCTGTCTACAGAAGCTGCTTCACGTGGCTCTTGCAGTGCAAAGGGATCTTTAAATGGGAACACGTTGCATTAACATTTTACAGATGATCTGAAAAAGATAACTGTGAGTTATGCTTAAGCAGACTCATTTTTTAGCACTGGATGAAGCCAAAGTGGGAAATGCAAAAAAGCCTTCTGAGACCCTTTTGCCTGGAATCAGTGCTGCTACAGACAGCGCTGTGAAAACCCAGTTCCCTGTACCAAGGAACAGCATGTTGAAGATGGCTCTAAGTTGTGCTGTTAGTCAGTAACAGAAAAAAAAAAAAAAAAAAAAAAAAAAAAGTGCAACTCTCTATCAGTTCAGGGATCTGTACAGAGCTTGCAGGATTGGGGTTGCTTGTCCTGGTAAACAGATGAGGCTCAATTTTGTTACAGGTATGTTAGAGAACTGTTTTACAAGGATAAAGTCATCTAACATCCTCTCCTGCCTTCCCTCTACAGTTCTTGAAACAATTATTTGACCAGCTATGTTCACGTTGATTTCTCTTGTTATTTTTTTCCACACTCATGACACATTCCTTGTTTTGCCTTATCACGTAAATCTGCACAGATGACTGGTTTTCCTCCATAGCACTTTTTTTTTGTGTGTGTACTCTTCAAAACAGAACAAGAGGTAGCAAGTTTAAGTGATACAAAAATGAAATACTAAGAGTGATGGGGAAAATTCAGGGAAAATATCAACCTGAAAATGTTATGAAATGCTTTTTTTGCAAAGTGGCTAGGTTTCAAGTTGACAGACTCTTTTAAAATGAATTCATTTCCAAACCTGTCACTTATTTATATGGCATAATACTTGTTGCTCTTTGCTGGATGCAAGAGTTTCACTCACTCACACCAGCGACATGTAAGTTATGGGCTTCTGCCAGAAGCTCACATGTTTGCACAATGTGAGACACTTGAATTGAGCTTGACTGTCTTTAGGTAGCAGAGTGCATGTGAATAATGTAAGGAAACAGTTCTGGGTTTCCTTGCTTTTCCTTTTCTTTGCAAATGTTTTCTTGCCTGGTTTTCATAGAAGAGCACTCCATATCAAGGCACTTTTTCTTTTCATTGGTATGAACAGACAAACAATCCTCTTGTTTCTGAAAGAAATGCTGAAGTCCATGGAGGACAGTGAGTAAACTCTCATTTACTTAATAATAAATTGTGGCCTGGCACCAGTAGCTGTGATTTGGAGAACCAGGAGCTGGAACTAACCTGTGAGCACCATCATTACCTGATGGCTTTCCATACTGCTTTAGACTCCCGTCACAGCAGAAAAAAGACGTTACAGATTAATGTTAAGATCTCTATCTGTATTGCAGGAGGGTAGAGCTTGGAGGTGTGTCTCTGATGTCAACAGAACGGCAGGCTCTCCCTGGGTCTGCCATCCCGCTCCAGCAAAATCCCCACTTTCAACTGGCTACAGAGGAAAATGCTGGCAACTCCAGCTCATGGTTTTGCAGTCTCTACTGCTACTTTGTATTGGGAAATGAGGGGTTATGGGGACCAGAGGAGTCGTAGAAATGAAGTCAGGGTCTTTGGAGGCTGTTATTTGGGCTTCCTACCTCTGGCAGGTGGGACTTGCTGGCTCCCGATGTGCCTCAGCCCTAGGTGGAGCACAGCCATAGCCCATCACTGCCATTTCTCTCAATGTCTTCCTTTTCTGCTTCAGAGGTCAGATGCTGCCCTGGGTAAACATGTCCCTGCCAGGAGATAGAGCTTGGGATCACTGCTCTGCTTGAGATCCTCATCAGTGGCTGTGAGGGTGTTGCTGCTGAATGGCCATTCAGTATGTGGGTATGAGAAAGGGAGGGAAACTGAGGGCCGGGTTGTACAGGAAAGATTTGTACAGGTTGTACAGGAAAGAAAGGGTTTGCTTACAGAGGTGGATCATCTTCAGGTTTGTGAAGGGTGACATTCATGGGAGTCCGTGGGGACTCTAGTGCATCTAGTCACCATCAGTCCTCCAAAGTGCCAAGCATAGGCTTGTCCTCCTAGTCTCTGACAAGAGCTTCCTTTTTCTTCTCATTGCTGCCAATAAATCCAGGATTAGGAAGCTGACAGCTGCCTACACCCTCTGGAAGAACACAGTGACCACATGCAAAATTCATAGCCCACAATATTGCTGTAGGTGGGGATATAAAATACTTCTGTGGGGTTTTTAGACTTGGGATTCCCCACGGGTGCTGGCAATGACATACCTATCCTGATGCAGTGTCCCCCTGCAGCGAGGCACGCTGAAGGGGAGGGCTGGCAGGCCACTGTGCTCCATGCCACTGCAAAGTCCCAGGGATGGACGCTGCCCTGCACTAAGTCCCAGGTGCTCTGGGCAAGGTGCAAGTTACCTATACACAATTCATCTTGAGCTTGGTTTTTGCTCCACAGTCAGATTAATATGCCTTGGGTCAGTGCTGTGCTTCTTTTGTTCTATCAACACCCTAAAGCCCTGGCTGCTTGCACTTTTGAGCAAACTCACTCACCTCAGCAGCTTACTATGTACATGGTCCTGCACAGACAGGCTCAACCCTGAGCTAAGCTTTCTCCACAGAGTCCTGTTTGCCTGCTGGACCCTATGCGATGCCTGTGAGACCAAGAGGAACAAGATGCCAATAGTGAGAGACTATGGTCATCTTGTGCCCCTGCTGCATTCTCTTCATTTGCCCACAAAAACCTGGGAGTCTGAGGGAGAGCCCTATCAGCCCGTATGCAGGTGCCACCAGGGACTCCACTTGTAGTCACGGACAAGTGTTGAAAACATACACTTTTGCTCCTGTGTTTCCATGCACTGACACAACTTCATGCTTTGCAGCTTTCAGGGCCTCTACCCAGTGAATAATTCCCCTGGGCGATCCAGCCCCTCTTGTCTCTGCTGCCCACGCTGTGCTGAAAAGTGAAGGACTCAGAGAAACTGAAAGTGCAAGAATTCAATAGGAGTGAAACGGCAGGGATCTGTAAAGAGAGTGCAGATGGGGAGCAGGACATGTGCTTTCCAAAACATGGGCACCACAGCTGCCGGCTGGCTGCTGTCACCGTTAGGCTGGTGGCTTGTCCCCTGCTGACAACATACACTGCTTGCCACTGGTCACCATCTTCACCAGGTTTGGTGACTCCATGCTCATGGAAGGGAAGGAGGCAAGAAGAGACCGTGTTAAGGTCCGTGGAAGGTCCAAGAAAGCTAGTATGAAGTCTGTAGGGGGAAAATTAATTAATCTGAAGATGTGGATAAAAAGAAGTGGCATAGGGAGCTCACACAGGCATTTTTGGTTTCTACAGTGTTTGAGTTAGAGGTCTGAAAATTTAAGTAAAATTATAACTTGGGAGGATGAAGTAGTAAAGGCACGCCAGTCTCACCTGTGTCTTCATTGTTGCTGTTGGAAATAGAGAATTACAGCTGTGAAATTTCAATGCTGTGAAGGAGTGTTAGCCAGCCAGCTGTGGGGTTTCACCTCAGAGCTGACTGTCTTGTAGTGGGAAAGTTTCTTGTTGCTTTAAGCTCCCTTTTGAACATACTGGGATGAATGCAAAATACTATTAATTTCTGAAAAAGAACTGCTGCCTCTCCATTGGAGATACTACAGGCAAATGGGAAGCTCTGAGATATGTGTTCTGCAGCTCAAAATGAGACTTTAAGTAAGATACCCGGGAAACTGCAAAATCAGCAGCCACTGGAAAACTCATCATCTCTGTGTTGGATATTTGAGAAACGGCAGAAACCTGGCTTCAAAACCAACAAGGCTACCTTGCTTCTAAGCTGTTTAGTTTAAAGCTAGCTCAGTGAGAGCCGCACAAGCTGCTCACTTGAACTAGATAAGCTTATGGATGAAATAGTAAAGAACAACTTGCTGATAGATAACAATAATGAAAAGTATTCTACTAATATATGACCGTAGTCAGTCCATATAGCTGCCCCATGCCCCAGATTCCATCATAAAAAATATGAGTGGTATTAATCTACTTCAAAAAGACCTTACCAAGATCAGCTATTTAATTTTTAATGAATGCTTTGTATATCTCCCGTGAAGAAAACACAATAGAAGGGCAAATCTTATCAGAAACAGAATTATATTTCTTGATTTCCAGACCTGTCTTAGCCTCAAGCAAGGGAGAATTTTGTACAGTATAGTTAATATGATTAACCATGACTGAAGCCACAAGTTTCCTAGACTGGAAGAACTCCTAAATCTCCAAATTTTGCCCAGTCATGTCACTGAAAGTGATACCATACACCTGAAGAAGATTGCTACACCCAAATGTTTATTTTTCCGCTGATACCAGTTGACCTACTTTTACCTACCAAGGGAGGTACATGCTGTTCCTATTCAAATGTCCTGAGACCATCTCAGATGCGTGAGCTGTCCTTCTTCCAAACCTGTTCAAAGCTCAGTGATGTTTGAGTCCCATCTGGCACAGCGCTGAGTTCAACACCTCACGCTCCTCTTGCCAGTGGCCTCTGCGTGCCTGGCTGAGACTCTGAAGAAAGATGACCTCTCCCAACAAATAATCCAGGTTTTTTACTTTCTCAGGGAAGAAGATGTGATAAGAACATGGATGTCATCCAAGGCACATAAGGGAATGCCACTGGTCCCACTGCATGACCGCCCTACTGTTGAGAAGACTCACGGTATGAAGGAGCATGAATTTGTGGGACCAGCACTAAGCATGAATCCAGCATCCAACACTGTGCTCCGACTGCTAAACAGATACTTACAGCTGAATCCTGCTCTTCTCAGTATCTGAAAAAGAAAACTAAAGTTTTGCTAAAGAAAACCAAGTCTCTGGTCTCAGGGAATATAAGACATGCTTTTATTGTTAATTTGTATATTTGCCTTGCTGTGCATGTCATCTAGAGCTGCATAAGAGGAATGTAGCTAGAGGCTTTTTCCAGATTTGTATTATTTGGGGTAGACAGGCTCTGAAATAAACCTGAAACTTGGGAGGGGTGGGGGGGATGGAGGCTGTGCTTGAACCTTAACCCTATGAGTGTGCTTCCCAGCTGCTTGGGCTCTGGCTGCGCACACTGTGTTCCCCAGATTGTCTCATAGAGCAGTATCATGTAGTTAACTCCAAGACACAGAGAGACCGATAGACGGGGGTTGTAACTTCTTCCTTAACTTTCTCACTATTGATGTTTTCTAACAAGAAATCCGAACTGTGACAAGGCAAATGGGTGAAGAAAGGCCTTATGAAAGAGAAGCAAAATGGGAGCTGATTCAAGCGTCTGTAACCAGCTAATGGCTGTGAACACTTATGAAACCTCCCAGCAGTGGCGGTGAAGTGCTAATTCCAGAGAAGCGGCTGCCCTCTTTCCTTGATGTCTTTAATACTTGCAGTCCCAGCTGCCATGGCTTGAGTGTTGGAAAGCTCCACCCTCGTTCTGGCCTCTGATCAAAATCAATATTTCAGAGAGGAACGCAGAAGAGCAAAGGAGTTAAACAAAAGTTCAGATAAGCATAACAAGTACTGGAAAGATGAGATCCTCCAAGCATAGTGCTCTAGCAAGCACTCACGTTAATCTGGGCAAGGCTCTCATCAGTTGCTGCGTGCAGAAAGAGCTATTCTTGGACTCGTAAGGAGGTAAGGGATTTATTTCCTCAGCTGCATGGAGTCATGCTATGTGATATCATTAAGTAAGAATAATTAGGATCTGAGCTTCCAACGCACAAGATTTGTATATTTCCCTGTCTTCTCAGTCCTTTCCAAAAGGACCTTTCCTAAGTGGTAGTCAGGATTTCTATATCATTTGACTATATAATCCTTACAAGTAGTCTCTTTGTGTCTGTGATAAGTGATTGTATTGCTTTCCATTTGAGCATCTCTAAATGAGCTTGGTAATTAATACTCTGGTGTAATAAAATATTGATGTGTATTTTAATTTGAGCAGTTCAGCGGTGATCCACCAGTGTGGATGTCATTTACGTGGCAATACCTTGACTACAGTTAAGAAAAATCACAGGAAAAATGATACTAAAATCCAGAGCAGTCACTTCAGGGTATTCGGTTTCATGGTTGCAATGGCAATGTGAGGAGCTTGCACTAACATACAAAACTGAATTCTCAGAGTATGCGAAGCAAGTGTGCAAAGGGTCTGATGATTAACTTTCTGGCACCGGTTGCTTTCCTGCGACACCGCAATCATTACTTCAGGCAAAAACAAATCGCTCCATGACGTTTTGTTGCTTCATCAGCAGAGAAAACTGTTCAGCTCCATCTTCTGACAAGCCTGAGCCTTCTCTTCCTTTTTGTGCATATGGAGGGTCCCCAGGAGGCACATGGGGGGGTCTACGGCAGCATTGTGTAAGAGACCAGAATGAAGGTGGGAGGAGTGCAAAGAGATCCTTAGTGTCCAGATGAGGTTATTGTGATGGCGGGGAGCCCAGGGACAGCCCATTTTATTGAAACTTTTGAGATCTACTGAGATTATTTAGTTTTGCAGAGCAACGAGACATTTTTTTCATTTTTAGAGCCCCAGTCTTGATCTCTTGTGAAACTATTATTCAGATCTGGACCACAGCCTATCACTGCTAATTCTGATACAGAATTTGACGTCCCCTCCAGAGGGAAGTGTTTAAACCCAATGCTCTTCCTTAATGGCAACACAGATGGTTTATTGAGTGACCCAGTGTCAGAGATCCAAGGAAGCTTAAATGGATAAAGTAAAAAATGAGGTCCAGGACTTAAAGAGACTGACTCCTAGTAGGTAAAGCCAAGTAGAACATGGGCTCTGCCACAGTGACAGTGGGACCAAACTTAATTGAGTTCCTACAACTTCTAGCCGTTTCCACCCACCTTTTTACCCAATAATGACTGGGCTGAACCTCATTTAGGCTATAGTTGATGCTACTGCTACAAAACCCACTACCCTGTTGACAGAACAGTTGTCATACACGTCATGTCAAGGTTTCCAAATCAGGAAGGCATAGCCATTGATGGGGATGATTTATACAAAGCTACTTATTGATGAGCTAGGAGGGCACAGAACTTCTTTCCTGAAGAGCAACATCAAACAGATCATGTCAGAAAGAAGAAAGAATGTCACAGTGGTGAGGTAACTGTTTTTAAGCTTGGTTGCTTTACTGCCATTCCTGGGGAAGGTAATTCATGCTAATGTAGTTCCATTAAATCCTAATTCCCCACTGCAGTTTGGAGAGTTTTGCTGCTGACTATAATGGGACAGGAGTTTACACTGAACTGCTAATGAGCTGAATGTTTGCACATGCTTGAGTGTAATAACTCATGATTGGGCTAGGATGTGGTTTGTTGCTGGTGTGTCATGTGCTGCTCTGCTAAGCTCTCTTTCTGGCCATGCTCACAAGCTCTACTTCACCAGGCACTGCAGAAGATTTTTGGCTTTGTGTCTTGTTTGAGATCATGGGTTGCCCTGATAAATGTTCTCCATGACCCCTGGCAGGGTGAGCCTATCTCTCATGTAAGCAAACAGCAGAGACTAACATTAGGCTTGGGAGCCTGGAACAAGTACAGAGGGTATTGCCCCAAAAAGGTCCAAAGACTTAGCATGGCCCAGGGAGTGGGGGGCAGAAGAAAGACTCCCTGTGGGAAAACAGATGTGGCAGAGTGGTACAGACAAGGTGGTGCTGAGCAATCCTGGAGGTCCAGGAAGCCACAGAAATAAGAAGATGCAGGAGGAAAAGGGAGGGACAAATAATCACTTTAAGCAGGTGAAGGTACTGAAGCAGATTGCCTGTTACCTGCATAATTTCATGCCAAGGCACTACCCCAGTATGCATCTTAGAGTGTGCTCGTAAATGTAACTACCATTTTTCCCAAAAGCTCTGTCCATTGTAATGATTGCAATGGTCCAGGATAATTAATTGCAGCTATTAAAAAAATAATATGATTCTGTAACACATCTGTAACTCCTAACTTCAGGCCATTCCAAATTCTAGCTGGTTTCATCAGTCACATGCTCAAAAATGCTTTCAACACACTAAGAAGAATGATAAAAACTATAAATCAGGTGTTTAAATCCCCACAGCCATGCTAGCTTGAAAGAAATTCAACATCCCAGGCAGAGTACCGGATTTTGTTATTACAGAAAAAGGTTCTTCTGCATGTGCTATACAGATTAGATGTTCCTGATGTTCGAGGCAAGTGCACTGTAGGTTTTACAATGGTGATAAAATGCAAATTTAGCCCATAAGTCTTCCTGTTGACATGCAGGATAACAACATATACATATGTGTGTATATTTAAAAATATTGTTTGGAAACCACTGGGGAAAGGAGTGTAGAACAGTATTACTTTTCCAGATTTTTTTTAAGATAAATTTGCTGAATTGTTTTAAAAATATACCTAAACTTTAAGTTACTTAAAATTGCAGTGTTTAATATGCAGTATGGACATGTAGCCTGTAGCTCATCAAAGTGTAGTGAGCATATCAACATATTGACTGTTAGATAAAGAGATAAATTTTGCAGGATCAGGTGAAGAGGCACGACACAAACAAACTAAAGAATGAAAGTCCAATAACAGGAAAGGCGGAGCATCTGTAGTAGTTATGATTGATTTTCCACTGCCCTACATCTCTGGTAGCAGTTACATCAGAGGTCATGTGGAGATGACTATAAAATGCTGTTAAAAAAAAAGGCTAAATGGAACAGCCAGTTTGCACTGACATGGCTGAACCTGCTTCAGGTTTGAGCTGCGTGTTGTGGATTAAGCTCTGGAGTCACAGCTGGATAAATTTGTGATGGCAACCAAGAGCATTCAGATTTTAGTGAATCAAGGCAAGCAAACTGACTTTTATAAGCCAATATGCCAAAAGTATCCCAGGCCTAGGACTCATGAAGCCCAGAATTGCCCTGACATTAAATAGTCTGCAAACTGAATCGTCTTTCACAGGACACAATGCTGGTTTTGCAGCAGGGCTTTCTTCAATGCTGACAAGTGCTTTTTGAAAACCTCAGCCCTGTGTATTCTGAAAGATGACATGTAAGTGAAATCAAATCCCTTCCCGCAGACTTGTTTCTCTGCCCTCACCCATGGCTTTATCAAAAACTAACCAGAGGCTTTAAAACAAATACTTTGAACTATTGTCAGAGAAATGAAATGTGTATAGGTTTCTCAGAGTACTCTGCCCATCCTCCTGCAACCAGAGTTAACCTCCACATGACAAACCCCACCTGTATTCAGATGGTTGACACGCTATTTGCCTCCATGAAATGGTGTCCACTTGCTTCAGATTGAGACTTAGAGTTTTAGCAATAGAGTCCCTGTAATAGATGCCGGCTGGGGGGGGAAATCCAAAACAGAAGTGTTTCTCATAGATAGATTCCTCACTTTATGTGAAATGTGTTGTGACACATTATCTCTTCAACATGTAGCAAAGTGTACTTTGCAGCGATTGAAGAAATTCTGTTATATCTAGCCTGTACTTGTGTTCTGGCTCCTTATTTATAGCAAGTGTGGGAGTGTGTTGGCCTCTTCTGACAGCATATCATGGCCATCTTAAATTCTCAAAGCACTTTTTGGTTGCCACAGTAAATGTTTAAGAAGTTTCATCTTAAATTTGAGAGTGCCTTGGAGACCAGTCTGTTCATGACAGATTAACAAAATTAGACCAGGAAACGTGTGTGGAATGAACTCCCATGATTTTATAACAAGCGACGCTGTTGGGAGTGAGCTACCCACTGTGAGTGCCGCTAATGCATGGCCTCGATGGTCCACGGTGACGCCTTGCTGATGTGCTTGCCCATGGCATTTCAAGAAAAAAAATTTACTGAAACAGCCTAAGTGATTTAGGAAACCAAATCTCAAGCTGTTGTGGAGAGCACTTTACATGATACAAACAGGAGTTTCAACAGTGAGCATAGTCAGAGGCAAAAGAGTTAATTTTATTTCAATAAGAAGACGTGGAAATAATTTTTCCTCACTAATTGAATATGAAACTGACTAACTGTATGCAAGTGTAATTTTCTTATCTTATTAGCCATGTTCATTTCTGAAGTGAATAACTACTGGCACTGGTACAGTATATGGGCAGAATAATAGTTGTACTGATTTTTACTTTAATCTCTGAATACAATTAGCATAATTTAAACCATTATGAGCTACAGCAGATAGAAATCACATTATAGAGACTGTAGGTGGAGAAGTGGGTGGTCACATGCAGAGGGAAAACTGGAAGAGCACTTAAAATACAACTGAATAATAAGAATGCAGGGGAATGTAAAGCTACGTGCAATTGAAAGGCACATTATTTCTAGTGATGGGGGGTGGGGTGGATAATCAAGAGCAAGGTTCAAGGACTTCTACTACTACAGGGACTGATCCCAAGAAATGCTGTATGCCCCATTGTGCACACACTGTGTTCACTCCAGTTCTGTTTACACACATAGGGCTTTCGGGCAAGGGCCCTGCACCCTTCAGTCAATGCAGGTCACAGGAGCTGTTTGGGGTAGCAGAAAGCAGCCAGCCATGGAGCAACCATGGGAACTGATCAAGTGAGGAAGTAGAGAATGTGGAGATGGCAATTAGACATTGCAGAAGGAAAGATGGCCTTACTCATGAGCATTGTTAGGTATTTGTCTTTGGGAAATAACCTGAGTTTTCTTTTTTAAGGCATTTTGTGATGTGAGTGGTTTTGGTAGAGGTCGTAGAAGGCAGCACCACCTCCCTTTTCCTCGCTAGCAGGTTGTAAGTGCAATACTTTATACAACTATTTTATGGGGCATAAATCTCAAATTCCATTTTCTGCCAGAAGGGAGAAACAGCCCAGTGGAGACGTAGAGATCATATCTTGTCTGACCAGGTGAAGAGGTGAAAAAGCCAAGATATGAGGGAGGAAGGAAAGAGACAGGTCAAATGAGGAACCAGAGAGAGGGACCTGGGACCACGGGTGTTAAGTGTATATTTGAGTGGATTGTGCATGAGAAGCGTAATGGAAAAAGGAAAAAGAAGAGACAAAGGATGGGCTGGATGAGGAGACTGGGTCTGGAAATCCTAAATTGTAGGCTAGGACTGACCAAATAGGCAAAGGCAATGAGTGTGGAAAGACAATGCCAGGAACAAGAAGAGATGGGGACAAGTCTGTGCAGAGAAGGCAAAGCCCAAGGGGAGTGGGAAGAACATGCTCCCGTCATAGCCTGTACCCAAGCCTGGGACACTCACATTGTCCTAGCCTCTGCTGTCAACAAATATTGGTAAGGTCACTGGTAAGCCGTTATATATTGCCTGTCGTTGCACCTGCTCTATGGAAAAGAAGAAGAGATTACAATTAAAAATCCAGGAAAAGAACACCCTGAGCTCTTCTTCCTTTTGAAGATATACCTGCCTTCTTCATTTACACCCTGTACTAGTTTCTGCAGTGTTTTCTGAGCGAGTAATGAAATTAAACTCAGGAACGTAGCCTGTTTAACCAGTAACAACCTGAAGTTGGCCATAATTAAAATTCTTTCTGTGGTCCCTTTTTAATAATTGCAAGGAATTCTATAGGATTTGATCCTTAGTGCAGACCTGTCTGAAATGTTACCAAAGGCAACAACAGAAAAACTGCTGAGCTGGTATAGCATGTATTAATCACTAGGTAAATCTAATTCATATCCTGACAATTTAGCCAGAGCACGTTGTTTGAAATGAACTAGAAATGTTCTTCATTGTGTCATGACTGCGAGTATACTGTGGCTAGGCTTTACTGCTGAAGACCACAACACAACTTTGACATGTTTTCCACATCAAATTTATTGGTTTCCTATCATAAAGATATTTCTGTTGTAAAGAACATGGACCTCACTCCTAAGTGGCTGTTCCATTATTGCCATGCTCTCTGCTTGTTGAAATTTCTTCCTACAAAAAAAAAAATAATCTCAAAACTAAACTCTCTGCTACATAATAGACTGTGCTGTCACCAAATGGCACTTGCACAAGCAGCCTTCCATTGGGTGAACGTCAGACTGGAAGTCCAGAGACTTGGATGATGGCCCCAGGTTGCCTGGAGAGGTCCTACAGAGCTTTCATACAGAGATTAAAATATTCTGCTTTTTTGATCAGCCCTACTTACATTTCTATGATGAATTAAGCAAAGCTGGAGTGTACTCTGTGTGTGTGTGTGGGGAGGGGGGGTGTGGAGATTGGCCAGAAGATCTGTAGAATCATGATTCAAATCAAAGTATATCACCTACAGAAATATGTGCTCTGAGCAGTGTTTGTAGATGAACAGTACATCCATACATACTGTGCCTTGTACTTTTGGAAAAGACGACAAATTATGATATTCCATGAGAATATTTTCAAGATCTGATTTTTGATTATTTAATTAAAATTGGCTGTATTTAATGCACTAAGAAAAGGAGTTGCAATTGCATTGAAGCACTCTGTTGCAAGAATTTCAGGAAAGCCAGTTCAGTAATTAATGAGTAGATATTTTTCCAGTTTTTCCTGTAAGTTTTGTGCTTTACAGACTTTTTAATGAGATTAACCTCTTTAATGCAAGTGGCTACAGAAGGGGTAGTTGCATCTGTCTGAAAAAGAGACAAAAATAGAGAACATTTGTATTTCTGAAGGTGAAATGAAGGCAGCAAGTAAATCATGTTAATATATGTTTAACACTCCCTAGTTCCTCTATTGGATATAGAAAAAAGTTACGAAAGAATATGAAATGATAATGATGACACCCCTTGCCCAGCCCAAACTCTTGAGAAATAGCTGCGGTCCTGCAGCATTGCATGTCTCTCAGTGCCAGGGCTCTATATTTAACAAGCTTTCCCTGGCTCCCACACCCAGATGAATTCATTGCAATGCAGAAGGAAAGCAAGAGCTCATCTGACTAATTAGGAGGCTGACACACAATTACTATCAATTAAAAATGCCTTCTAGAGACACTGTGTGAATCTGGGTGTGCTGAAATAAATGAAACCATCAGGATCTCTGTAAGCAGGACTTAACACTGCACTCACACAAATGCAGATTTGATTAAACTGCAAAAATAATTGTTGATGTGCTCACTAACATGTGAAAGGATCCTTAGAGAAGCAATGCCAATGGAGTTTTTTGTCTTCCACTTCACCATCTATGACTTGCAAGCAATACACCCAAAGAAAATCTTCTCTATATTGGGAATGTATTGAAAAAATACCTGTTGTAACAAAATATTTTGTTTATGCCAAATGATTTTCTCTCTTTCCTTCTACCAGCCACTAATGAGGAAAAAAGTTAAGAGGTGGAAGTGTGATATCAAATGATTTACAGATGGATTCCAGTTTCACTATATTCCATTTAAGATGGATTGTGAACACTGTCTTATCCTGAGTTCCTTCTCAGAATCTCTTCCATTTAGGCTTAACTTGTTAGGTTTAGAATACGCTATTCCAAAGACTCTGAGCAGCTTTTGACCCAATCCAAGAGAATTAAAGTGCCCTTGCCATAAATGTTCTTTTAAAAATTGTATCTCAACATGAACTTTTCCCATTCATCTAGTATTTTAACATGCACTTTTGAAAGTTCAATAGCTGTTGATTAAGCTTTTTATTACAACTATTGAAAACAGACAACAGATCAATTAAATGTACATGTATACATAATTACACAAGCATTTTAAAAGTATATACAATAAAATAAGCATGCGCCTACTCTATACTTATTTATATTCATTAGTCATTAAGAAGCAGTCAATCCTACCTTTGTCTGTAAAAAGGACAATATCTAGTTATCTAGGACTACTGTGTTGTTTCTTCTTAAAAAAAAAAAAAACCCAAAACAAATGAACCTTTAACTATGGGCACTTCAGAGCAGGAACTGCCATTTCTGTTACTATTTATATTCTGCTGTTGTCAAGAGGATCCTTATGTTCAGACTTTCACAAGCTTATAATGAAACAGAATTAGTCCCACAGGTGGAAAGCACGACAACCTCCATGAAAGCCTCTAGGAGCTGCCACCGCACAAATAATAAATAGTCCTAGAGTGCAGACATTGATCTTGGTTTCAGATCCTTTTAGGTTTTGCATGAGTGTATTTTAGGACAAATGAGAGAGTCCAAACACATCCTTTTGGGTTTGTGTGGGCTTTTTTGTAAATGCAAAGTGGTTCAAAAACTTAGATCCAAGTTTTGGATGTTAGGTCTAATTCTTTTTGCAACATTGTGTAGAAATTACAATGGAGAGCAAAAAAAAATCTGCATATGTATTAATTTTTACAGATCTTGTACTATATTTTCTCTCTTGTCTGCAGTAAGCAGTTATTTTGTGGGGGCAAGCGTGATCATCATAGAATGGTTTGGGTTGAAAGGGACATTAAAGTTTGTCTAGTTCCAACCCCCCTGACATGGGCAGGGACACTTCCCACTAGACCAGGTTGCTCAAAGCCTCATCCAACCTGACCTTGAACATCTTCAGGGATAGGGCATCCATAACCTCTTTGGGCAACCTGTTCCACTGCCTCACCACCCTCACAGGAAAAAACTTCCTCCTAACATCCAATCTTAGTCTACCCTCTTTCAGCTTAAAGCCTTTACCCCTCATCTTGTCACTACACCCCCTGACAAAGAGTCCCTCCCCATCTCTCCTGTAGGGCCCCTTTAGGTACTGGAAGGCTGCTATTAGGTCTTCCTGGAGTCTTCTCTTCTCTAGGCTAACAACGCCACCTCTCTCAGCCTGTCCCCATACAGGAGGTGCTCAAGCCCTCTGATCACTTCATGGCACTCCTCTGGACTTGCTCTAACAGGTCCATGTTCTTCCTGTGCTGTGGACTCCAAAGCTGGACACAGTACTTCCGGTGGGGTCCCATAAGAGCAGATTAGAGGGGGAGAATCACCTCCCTTGATCTGCTGGCCACGCTTCAGTTGGCTTTCTGGGCTGCAAGCGCACATTGCCGGCTCATATTGAGCTTCTCACCTACCAACACCCGCAAGTCCTTCTCCCCAGGGCTGCCCTTAATCCATTCTCTGCCCAGCCTGTATTTGTGCCTGGAGCTGCGCTGACCTACATGCAGGACCTTGCACTTGGCCTTGTTGAACTTGATGAGGTTTGCACATGCCCATCTCTCAAGACTGTCCAGGTCCCTCTGGATGGCATCCCTTCCCTCCAGTGTGTCAACCATGCCACACAGCTTGGTGTCGTCAGCAAACTTGCCGGGGGTGCATTCAGTCCCACTGTCCATGTCACCAACAAAGATGTTAAACAACACTGGTCCCAGTACTGACTCCTGAGGAATGCTGCTCATCACTGGTCTCCACTTGAACATTGAGCCATTGACCACAATGCTTTGGGTGTGACCATCCAGCCGATTCCTTATCCATTGTGTGGTCCCAACTGACAAATCCATGTCTCTCCAACTTAAAGACAATAATGTCATGTGGGTCAGTGTTGAATTCATTGCACAACTCCAGGTAGAAGACATCAGTTGCTCTTCCCTTATCCACCCATGCTGTAGCCCCATTGTAGAAGGCCACTAAATTTGTCAGGCATGATTCACCCTTGGTGAGGCCACACTGACTGTCACCGATCACCTCCTTATTCTTCATGTGCCTTAGCATAGCTTCCAGGAGGATCTCCTCCATGGTCAGGATCCTCAAAAGTCCCTGCTCCTTTTTGCTGGTATTTTAGACATCCATACATACTCAGTGTACTGAAGCCAAACAATTACTAAACATGGTGAAGGCCTCAAGGAAAACATTTGAAGTTAGCACCATATAGAAGCACATATATTCTTATGTGACCGAGGAAGAGGTGCTTAGAGTTGAAGAACACATCAGGTCCCATGTAACTCAATTTTACCTGTACGTATTAACCTTTTTTCAGTATATAGCTTTTTGTTCAATGAGTTATCTACAAATGAACACATACTGATTTTGCTCCAAATAACAGGAGCAATCCAACTAATAACCAGAAGCCAAACACCTTGTTTCCCTTACGTAAATTAAATGCAGACTGAGATTTTTTCCTAGTGTTTCCCTTTTTTATTGTTTCTCAAGGAAAGGGGTGCTATGCTGGGAAGGGTAAGTGTCAGTAAGTTATAGAGGTGGTTTTATTAACAGTATGGATGCTGCTTTTTTGGAAATATAAGCTTTACTGCCTGGTATCTCCCCTGAAGTTGTATGAATTACAGAAGAAGGTGGAGCCAAGGGGTGGAACAGGAGCTATTTATCAAAAATGTTTGAGAACAGCTACCAGGCTGAAAGAAACAGAAGAGAAAAGATCCATTTATTTAATCATCTTTGATAATTTTCAGGTTTTGTTTGAATGTGTTTATATCTGTACTTGCAAAACTGGAGAGTGTGCAAACTTGGTGCCAGGTAGAAAGGCTCTCTTTTCCCAGATCAATTAGTTCAAGTTAATACAAGGGGAAAAATAAGGATTTGAAACCAAAAGCAGTGTGACACTGTTGATGTTCCAGTGGAAACTGAAGTCTGTCCTGCTGTATCTGTAAACTGAACATGTCTTGGGTCACAATGGCAACAAACAAGATATTTGCAGCCACTATAGAAAAGAGCTTTGGAGCATTATAAGAAAGGGTAATTTCCATGAGGGTGTCCAGTACCACCTAAAAGAACTGAATAGCAAATAATATCATTGCCATCAGTGCTTCAACAGGGAGTTTCAGAAGAGAGAAACCTCTAGAAACTTGGTTATTTCCTAGTAAACTCTGCAGGCTTCTCTCAGAGCTTTTGTAGAAAGCTCTTGGTTTAAATTATGTTAATCTTCTCCACAGGGCAGTGATAAGCAACTTTCTGATTACAAGAACAAAATAAGAAAATAGTGGGACAGTCTCTGTGGACACAAATCAGTGCAATACCCTTGAAGCCAACACACAACAGACGATTTCATTTGCTATCCGGCATGCTCTAAGACAGGGAAAGAATGTTAAAATTCTTAGTTTTGTGCTGAGATTAAATCCTGCAATTTTGCCGTGGAAACAATTCCTTAACCCCCCACCTTCCTTTTTACAGTTGAGTTATGGTGATTCTTTCAGAAACAGGAGGTGCGAGCATTGTGGGTTTGGCTGAGGGGAAAGGGGTGGGTTAATGAGAGAAATGGGGAGCTGTGGATGAGCAGAGGGAGCAACATATTCATCCTCAAAAATGAGTTCATGTCCCTGAGCTCCTGGGTGAGAGCTGCAAAAGGACAGGTGCTTCTAACAGTTGGAGAACTAAAGTACAGAGCAGGCAGCCATTCTCCAAAAGCCGAGAAGCCACCCCGCATAGCAGGGAGGCCCAGGATGACCCACTCCAGCGTGTGCCCATGTGGGTGTGGGTGGGAGGGGGAGTGGGGCTGGCAGAAGATGGAGGTCCCCTGGTCACATGAGCTGATTCACTGGCCCAGTTTGATTACACCGTTGCAACACCGGCACAGAAGGGAACACTGTGACAGCAGCTCTGAGCACAAATAAGGCTGATGTTGCATGATGGGGAGGGAGGGCTGGGACCAGGGGCATCCCAGGATGCCCAGTGCTTCCACCACCCAGCCCCAGTTGCACCAGGCCAGGGTAACTGCGGAGGAGCAGCCAACCCACAGGGACCTGCTCACCCACCTGGGCTTGGCCACACTGCCAGTTCTTCACAGACGTGTTTAGAGTCTGCCCATGCTTTCATTTTGGAGGAAAAAACTGGCTAAAAAAAAATGTAGGAGCAAGATCCCCCCCCCCCCCCCCATGTTTAAATTCACCTGTTGCAGAGTATTTCAAGGGTAACTCAAAGGTTATCTCAAACTTTTAATTTTAAAAGTCTAAGAAGAGGGCATGATGGGGAGGCTAAAGGAAAGGTAGACAAGGTGGATTTCGTTCCTCTTTGCTTCACCCAATATTCAATTATACTTATATTTAATTTGCAAATTGGGGTTCCATTTTGCATTGGAGGCAAAATTTAAATCAATCCCTCCCTGCTTTAATTCAGTCAAGACTTGTAAATTTTATCTGGCTGACAGGATTGCTGGAGTCAAACCAGGTCTGCCCCATACCAGCCCACTGAAGGGGCTTTTGGACCAATCTGGCTCTTTTCCCCATTTCTTGGTGATTCCAGCTTCTAATCTACTTTTCTTGGGTGGAATTTCCATGTCCTTTGTACTGATGGAGCATTTAATCATCCTTCTGTTGGCATAATGTCATGTCTGTTTGCTTATACTAAACATGAGGAATTTTTTTATGGTGCCTCATCAACCACATCAAATTTTTAAACTGATTTGTTCCTTCCTACTTATTTTACCCACTCATACAGTATACTTGTTCATGACAGAAATGAGACATTTTAAGGATGATTAGATGCTATAGCACCTCGGTACAAAACTACATCTTTCTGTGTTGCTGTGTTTTTAATGTGGTGTCACTGACTTCCACAGTTCTCAGCTGTTCACCCTTTTTTCCTAAGGATGTCCACAAAAACAAGTTAGAGCAAATTCATACTCAGACACAACCTCAGCAAAACTTCAGGGACTGAGCAGTTTAATCAGGGTCTACAAGGTTTAAAAAATTCAGGTTTTGCATGTTAGTTAGTCTGTGTTCATTTTTCACATTATTTATTTGTAACCCTCTGGTGTCCTGAGTCACAGGTCTGGATCTTGCTACGAGTTGCCTCTGTGCACAGACTTATTTATACTCCAGAGATCATCTAGTTTCATCTAGCTTTGAAGCACAAAATTGCTGTGTAGGAATGTGCTTCTCTCTCCACTGAGTAATATAGGTGCTTTTACACCACATGCTGGGCACTGCATAGTGCCTTGATGCAAAAGATCAGATATTTAGATTTTATAATTTTTCTTCATAATTTACTGCCTCAAAGCACTTACACTCTTATGGTGAGTTGCATTTAACTGCTTTTTTGCACTGCTTTTCATTTCTCATTCTTGCACAAGTGACTAAAATACATAAATGAACAAGTTATTTTTCTGTAGTGAAATAGAAAACAAACAAAAGCCTCTGCACAAACCTCCAAAAAAACCAGCTCTAAAGTTTCAGGCAGTATTTCTACTTGGAAATGCACTATCAGTATTCTTCCAACAAAGCTTTCAGGTTCATCAAACTGTTTGTTCCAGCCCTTCATCCCTCTGATTGCTACTCATGTGCTTTGTGCTGGTGTTAAATTTTGTATACCTACTTCTGTGAGTTGTGCACAGCATTGAAATGGCTGCTGATTCAGAAGGTAATGGGGATATTTTTTTTCCAGGTCAGTAGATATAAGCTTAGGATTCAGCATGCAGACTGGTGATGTTGAAAGACCAGCTTTACAGTTTCAACCCTAAATAGGAAAGTCAGTCTGTTATCTAAAAGAGGTAGAAAACAGGGGACAGGGAGGTAAAGCAGTGGTCAGGCATTCCTTCAGTAACCTTTTGAAGGACTCACTTGCATTTGGAGTCTCATAATTGACATTTGGGAGACTCGAGATTTCTGCTCGATCAAGTTTTTTGTTATGTTGAAGTTTGGAATAAAAATTATTGTTATTTCCCATAAGCAAAGACGTGTTTGAATTGTTTTCTCCTTCTGAAACTTTTAATAAAAGATTCTTGCATCCAGGCAGCTGCTGATGCAACATGTTTTCATAGCTCAGTTGACAAAGATGTATTCATATGTATAGGTACATATATAGGTATATATGTATACGGATATATGTAAGTATTACAGGAATGGAAACTTTCCTTCACATCTACAAATGATTTAAGCTCTGGCTTCATGATCATAGATGCAGAGTTTGAAAGATTTACCATATCCATGCTGCCTTGGAGCTTGAGACCCAGGACCATGGGATCCCTGCTGACATCCACAGGAGAGAAATAGTGTGGGGATATAAACCCTGGTAGCCCACACCCCAGAATTATTCAAAAGGCACTTTTTGTTAAACCTGTGCTCTTCAGGTCATTTAAAGGTTGTCAAGCCCAAATGCTCATGTGCAACACTTGGAAACCACAAAGTTAGTTGAACCTAGCAAGAATTTTGTATCATTGAAAGATTTCCAGCAAGTCCCTGTGACAAGATTGGAAACCTGTCTCTCCACAGCACTCAGTGTGACTGAAGAGCATCTCCCAGTCTGTTGGGATATTTTGTACTCCTAAAACCAGTGTGAAATATGAAAAGGCTCTTAAATTTCCCTTACACACATGGGGCCAAGGTATGGTGATACTGTGCTCCCCTAGCCACATGAGAAACTTGGGGCAAAGCAGAAGCACATGCACATCTCTGAAGGCCTAAATCACAGCCCTAGCTACAGGAGCATCCTTCTGCATAAATAAGGGGATCTTGTTGGAATAAATCTTCATGAGAAATGTAGATTTGTGAGAAACTGCCTGATTTCTGTGCCGCTGAGGCTTTCTGTGCGGTAGAACCAGATGCCAAAAAAAGAAGCAAGAGGCAAGTGTGAACCTAAACCCACCTCACAACAGCAAGGAAAGAGAGAGAGCTCATTCAAGCCGTCGTATCATGTGCAGGAGCAGCTTCAGCCCCGGGGACAGTAGTGAGGGAAAGGCTGCACCACCGTGTGTGGGACACCCTCATTTTCTGTCGCGCTCTCTAAATCTTCATAGAAACTGCGAGAGCCCACTCACAATTAATAAGCAGGAAAAAAAAGGGTATCCCAAACCACTTTGGTTAATATGGAAAGTGAAAGCACCCATGGCTCTTTCCTCATTTCTGTTTTGTCATGAGGATGCCAGGAAAGACACAAACTGAAGTAAGAAAGCTAGAGGTCTCTGGGCTGATACACTTTTTTAGGCAGCTCTTGCTGCTTCTCTTCTGAGTGGCCGTTTCTGAGCTATTGGCTTCCTAATTTGGCCATTCATTTTGTTGACAGCGTGTCTGTCAATGTGCATAGACATGACCTCCTGTAACCCTCAAGGAACAGTGCTCAGAGTCAGAAACAGGTGGATGAAACCGACAGTGCGGTGTGCTCACAGGTGATAGCCACCATGAGAGGGTGCGTTTGGAGGAGGAACAGCTAGCAGATTTACAGACTTGGGCAGCTTTGCTTTCCCTGTGTGCAAGGATCAGCAGAGGAAAATGCACAAATACTCGGATCAGGCAGGTGGGTGGGAGGGGAGGTGGGAACTGACCCTGCTCCTCTCTGGGGAACGGGGCCAGAGCTGGACAGCAAAGCCTTGTGGAAATAAGGAGAGTAAGTTGGATGTAGAAGAAGAAGGTGAGCCAAGAACATGGAGAGGTGAAGGAAATCAATACAATTATCTTACCAGCAGGAAGGGCAGCTTGCAAGCACTGAAGGCGAAGGAGAGTAGTGCAGGCAGGAGGGAACCAGATAATCCATAATATTCTGGCAGTGCTACTGGAGAAAGGCATCTGCTCCTTGCAAATTTTAAACAATAAAAATATTATCCTATTTGTGTATAGATACAAAAGGAAACTTTTTTTGTACCTCTCTCCATCCTTATTTACATTGATAATTGGCCACAATTTAAAATTAAAAAACAGATAAGAGAAAAAAAGTTATGTTTTTGTGTGCTTAATAACACATTTTAAAATATTTTTCTTATAATTTTGTAAGAGTGTTTGGAAATCAGGTTTTCGTATTTCCAGGAGTGGTCTTTTTCATGTATTTTAACTGGACATTATAACAAAATCTATGTGCATTGGTGCATGACATACTATTTCCCACCAAAGTTTAGCGGGATTTGAAACCAGTAGCTTCAGGGCTAAAAGATGAGCACCTTGCACTTGAAACAAAGGAACAGCTCATGGTATTAGCTGCTGTAGTAAAACATTCATGTTGGCCACTTTGTTGAGCATGATAAAGATCAATACAGTGCTATGTAGGTTACAGTAGCATAGCAGATATTTCCCTGATTGCTGTGTTGTACAGTACCTGGCACAAGGCTGGCATCCATACAAAATAAGACGCTTAAGATAATCATTAATGAATTATTAGTCATATTTTTTTTATTATAGTCATTCTATAGTAGTCATTAGTACGAATTAATACTGCCTCAGGGAGCATACATGCTATGAGGAACTTCTCTGTGCTCCTCATCTAATAGAAACAGACTTCCTTGCAATACGTAAAGATGGTTGGTTGCAGTCCAGCAGACTTCACCCTCTGCTATGGCATAGACATGGCACCCAAAATTAATGTCAGGAATGATATGAAGATATGAAACCTGTTAATTCTCCATCCCTTGTGTAATGTTTTTCTTTAATTGTGGTCCAAATTCAGATTACTAGCTGCAGACTTTTTTTGTGTACAGTGTGTGTAAAGAGGATCCTTTCCATTCATCTTTCCTTTTGCATGCTGGCAGTCGTGCAGCTCAAGGCTAGCACAGTATCATGTCCTCAACTTCCCTGCACTAACATCATTCATGTAAGCAGGTAATGCTTTTGCTTAGCCTGGTGTACCAAAAGTATATGATTTGCTGTAGTTTTTGAAACATCCTGAAGTTCTCATTAAATTGTGCTTCACGCAGGATCTGTTTGGCATAGGGAATGCAGAATTGCCCCAACTTGCATGAGAAGCTGAGAACTGCTCCCAAATAGCTGAGACAGGGGGAGGACCTCATCAAAGTACAAGCAGCTTTGCACGGATGACATGTTTTGATATGAACCAATTTCAGATTATATTCAGACTTTTCTTAAAGTATAAAGAGCAGATCAAAGAACATGTGAGACACAGGTCTGAAAATGGATGTCCATTCACTCTAGGGAATAAAAGACTTACACTTTCCTTACATATCCCTTCTTTCCAGCCTGTGTGGAATGCTTCCTGATCCAGAAACTTATGGGTTTTAAGAATGTTCATAATTTAGGATTTTAAACACTGAAAACCACCTGAGGTTGTTGGCAGTTTGCGTGCCTTAATGTTAGATGGTTTTTATCTGGAGGTTAGAATGTATGAACAAAAAAAGGGGGGGTGTTACTTAGCGTGACGGGGAGGAGTAAGAAAGAATAAACAGCTAGAGTTTTAATTTCTGTAAAGGCAAAGTATGAAAAAATGCACACTTACTGTTACAGAGTTTGATTTTTTTCCCAAAAGCAGGATTTCAAATTTCACTTTGAATTGTTGAAATGTTTTGATTTTGAATATGTAATACATTTTGGGAAAATTATTCTGTAATGAAATGCTATGATGCGATAACATATATGATAAAGTACGTTATGATAAATTATAGTACATTTACTGAGCATCTGACACTTTACATCTTCTTAAAATAATTATGTTTATACTTTCTCCATTGCACAATTAGAGATAAAAATGTGGTAATTAAACATTCTTTATTCCAAAGACCTACACAAATGTTTCTTACTTTTCATACTGAATAGTCTACATGATAGAATTGTGGTGATTTACATCAAAAGGAAAGCTGACCCTTAAAGATGTGTTGGCATCTTATGTAATCTGTTAAATTGTATCAAAACCTGTTTAGACTGGAACAAAGTGTCTTAAAATATTCTATATATCTCGGAAGAGATAAACGATTTAACTAAATCAGAACCATAGACCAAAGCTTTCCTGTCAATGTAGGAAACTCTTATTTCTCCCTATCAGTCATACTCTGCTGCCTTGAAGGAGACAGAAATAAAATGGTAATTCCAACAAGTTATTAATGTATTTACAGTGCTTTAAAAAGATGGAAGAATAATTACATATTTTTATTGGTAGGTTAAAGAATATTTTACATTTTGAAGTTTTCTTAGTAGTTCATTGTCATATTTGCATAGGTTTTACACAGTTATACATGCTACTAAGGAGTCAAGGAATATATCTGAAGCCATTATTTCTTGAGGTTACATTCTAAAGTATTTAAAATCATGTGGTAAGAACTAAATGTCTGTTTTATCAAGGTTCTTACAAAAATACTGTAGTATCAATGTTGTCAGGTAAAATTCTGAAAATAACTTAAACGCTTGCAATATTTTCTCTTGTTGTCCAGAAGAAAGTGTTATGTGCTACAAAGAACAGAACACTTGAAAAATGTTCTGCTGTTGTAGTTCAAATATCTTTTCCTTATAGGCTACCAGTTCATCCTTTTTCAGAAGTTTATTAAGCTCCAATTCTGCAAACACTTTAACCAATACTGCAAATAATTTCAGACTCAGGGCTTTAAATACTTCTGAAAAAGAATTAATGGTTGTGGCTGACCTGAAAGCATAAATGTGAGGGTGCAAAATCCAAGATCAAATATTTAATTCTTTCATGATTGCAAATTGAATTCAGGCTTGATAGAGTTGACTGAAGTTAGAGTTTCAGTTAGTGCTATTTAAAAAAACAGTTTTAGGAGAAAGATGGAGGGTATGTCACTTCCATATTTTCATTTTCTAACAAGGCTGTACATAAGAAAAACTAGTGCAATGGAGTAGATTAAATCACTTCTTACAAATCCGTCCTCTAATGGAAATTCTAGAAATCCTGTCTTGGCATCTGTTCTCCATGGAGTTTGTTGTATGATCTTTTTCTGTGGTTTTGATTTTTTTTTTTTTTTTTAGTACAACTTGTTATGCATCTTTTGAGAAAGGAGATTCTTTTATTCTCCAGATCTCCTTCAGATTTTTGGGTTGGGGGTTTTTGGATTTAATTTTTTTTTTTTTTTTAATTTTAAAGTATCTGCCAGTTCTGAGGCTTTGAGTCTTAGCACTCTTCACAGACAGAGAAAGCATACAAGCAGATCTGGAGTATTTCTTAACATGTTCTCAAACCCTCAGCAAAGCTCTACTGTTTTCAACAACAGTACTTCACAGCGCTTTCAATCCAGGTCTCAGACCTCTTCCTCAAGGCTGTGGCACTCGCTGTTTCCCAGCTGCAGGGTCTGGGATGGGGCAACTTGGCCAGAGCTGGGAGGAGGGCTGCAGAGCCAGCCAGGGAGCCCCGCACAGCCGTCTGCCATAGAATTTGGTGCTCCATAGCTACTTAATGGTCACGCATTTATATTCTCAGCCTGGTGCAAATGCAGTATTAGTCTAATCTGCACTTCTGCTTCACCTCAGAATATGACTAGAATTACTTTCTTTTTCTTTTTCTTTTTTTTTTTTCTTTTTAATTGGAAAATGGCTAAAAGTTATTCCTGACCTTTTTATCTTGCCGGCAATGCCACTGCCTTTCTATTAATAACAGGCTTTGGGGAGTGTTTTGTCTGCACTGGCAGCAGAACTGCTATTTCTTACTCAGTTTGGTATCTGCAATTACAGTGCTTTTCTGAAGTGCAAAAGACATCTGTAAAAATCAAACCCATTTCTCTGCTTAACATCAGACACAGTACAGCAGCTCACTGCTGCTTCCAGCTCACAGTATGTTTTCCATCTTTTTGTTGAAACTCTGTCTTCCAGTGACTGTCAACGAACGTTTGCTATCAGTGAAGGTGAAGGACCCTCACTGAAGTGGCAGGAATAATGTACTTCATCAAAGACCATGTTAAATTTGTCTGGCTTGGATGTTTACTGATGTTTTGGTTAAGACCTTCAGCTCCTAACAATGTCCTGCATTGCTAAGACACCAGTGTAGAGGGGCATCGTCCTTGAAGGCAATGCTAGCAGGAAGATGGAGAAGGGGAGAGCTGGTTTTCATTTCCTAGGAAGTCTTAATTTCTTCCTTTTGGGTGGACAGTGCTGGTGAGGCTGCTTTCATGTACCTGCTCTCCAAGTGGTCTGCAAGGCTTCAGAGAGGTCACTTGAAATCCCCAACTCTCCCAGAGAGAAGTATTAGTGGGGTGGCTTAAAAAGGAGGAAGCTGGTATTGGTGCATCAGAGGGGACCAGAGCATCTGCAATTTCAGGGGAGTCCCCAGGACGATCAGTGATATTGTCACTGTCCTCTCTTCATTCAGATTTAGAAAAGCTGCTACTGGTTACAATGGGCCAGATTTCTCAAGTAAGCCCAGAACTGAGTGACCTTCTTGCAAGTCGAATTTCAGCTGCCAATGAATTACAAGCCCATTTCACTTTTTTGTCCTGTCCCTCTCCCTTTCCAGAGGGTTTCCCTTTCCCATGTAAAGCCACCCATAGGGGCCTGTCTACTTATTCACATGCAAAACTTAGACTGTCTCATGCCGTTATAGGGTTATTTTGGACTTGTAGGTCAGCAGTGGTTTTCAAAGGAGCACAGAGGTCCTGATCAGCCCTCCAGGGGCAGGCAGGCTGCGGTGCTTAGACCTTGTCTGCTATCCAGACAGTCCCCTGGGGAGGAGCAGGGGTGCCTTAGCAAGTCCCCAAGCATCCCTGGTCCTTCCTGGTCCAGCGCTTGACCCAGGGGACAGCACTCACCCTGGTCCCCCCCCAGACTCACGGTAATCCCCTCTCCCCAAGCCACGTAGCTGGTGGACCTTTTCTCTCACCCCAAAGCTAGTCCTGACTCCAGAACTACTGCAGCATCGCTTTTCTTTAACCCCATTTTTTAAAAGGCTGGTGTCTCCTGAGGGACCCAAGCGACACATCAAGAGTCAGACAAGCTGCCCCACATGTCCCGTGCAGGCAGACAGGCCAGATTCCCTGATAGGGAAGGGTTACAGATGCAGTCACTGCAATAAGTGGTGAATTGACTCTGAATCTGCAGTCATAGCTCCACCGATGGTTTCCTCGGAGCGGGTCTGCCTGGTGATAATCTGCACAGATAGTCTGTTTTTATTTCCCACTAGCCTGTTGTTTTCTTCCATGAATTCTACATCGCTTCTTGTGTTTTACCTTTCCTGGCAAAACTGTTTCTCCTTATGACACGTAACTTTCCCCCAGGGCCAGTTATGTAAGTTATTGCTGCTCAGTGTTTGTACAGCCCTACATCTTGATCCCCTGTAGAGAGCACATTGTGTATCCTACCGGCAGCAAACAAAAGCAGCTTCCTATACAAAATACATAAGTCCTGCTTCTGTGCTTGCATGTTTAGGCAAACACCCTCCTGTGTTTTGGGATGCAAAGGAAGAACGCTATCAGTACCTACTTTCCCGGTGACGCGTGGCTCTGAATGGTGAAAAAAAAATCCTCCTAATAAGGAGAAAAGAATCTGCTTCACTAGTCTGCCTTGTATATACATCTTTCACTGTTCATGCAGTCATACCATTTTAAATGCAAACCAGCTATCAGTGACATAGCCGGTTCAAAGACAAACACATTTGTTTTGTCTTTAAATGAATGTATTCATACTGAGTGGCAGCAGAGGGGCTACCCCTTTCTCAGGAGGCTCCTTAAGTTTCAGCTAGTGAGATGCAATAACACTTTCATTAAAAGGGAAAAGAACCAGACGAAAATCCCACTTCCCAAAACCCCCAAGTTCTATCTGATAGGAGTGTTTGGCACTTCTGTTGTGGGCAATGTGTAGGTGTTCTTGCAGGGAAAAAAAATTATAAATACCTACTTTCCTCCTTATCTTTTTGTCTCTGTGCTTGGACGATTTGTGCCTTCCCCTCTCCTGCCTCCAGCCTTCCCCTACACATGAGCTATATTTTACGTAGCTGCACTGCAGTGTGTTCATTACAGGTGATGGACTAAGCTCCAGCAATTAAGTCAGAACTGCAGCTATCCAAATTCTGGGTGTTGGGGTGGGCTGGGTTGAGGTGGTTATCCTGCAACCTGCAGTGCGCTGAGCACTGGAGGACTACCAGCACAGCAGCCCGGGGGACCACCCTGCTTTGGGGCAGCTCAGCTGCATTCCCCTGGGTAAGGGCATCCCTGTGAGCCTGTGGGCTGCCCAAGCACGGAGTGCATTGGCTTCTGGCTAGATCAGTCTGACCTTAGAAAAACTCATCATAGGGTTTTCTGCTGCTTCCTTCAATTTTCCATGGCCAGCACAAGAAATAAAGGGGTTTCTGAGCCCAGGTGCAACAGATGGTGGGGAAGTGAGGCTTTCTGGGTGACGTGGCAGCATGCACTCATTGTCAAGGTCAAGGGAGGGTCTGGCTCTGAGGTTGGGATGGTGGTTTACCCTGGGGGAGGGGAATAAGAAATGGTCCAGGCTGGTTGGATAGAGGTTTGTTTGCTCTCAAACGGGGGATTTCTAAGTGAGCAGAAGCTGGGTTGTGCAGAGGTGAAGGAGCTTGGGAAAGCTGTGAGCATGGGTGGGGGGGGGAAGGCCAGGGTTGGCAAAGATGAGCATAAAGGAAATAATTAATCCTTAATGAACATGTGAGTGGGAGGCATAAGGGGATGGCTGAGGAGGGATGGAGCAATACCAGAGAGGGAGAGGTTGGGAATTGAATGAAACAGCGAAAGAGTTGCACAGAGTAAAAAGCAAAACAAACCAAACAAACAAAATAAAACTTTCCCTTGCCATTACTGCAGATTGCTCCATTTTTTCCTACCCTGTCAAACTAAAACACTCCCTGTAACAGCCTACAGCTCCTCACCTGCCTTCCAGTTTCTATCCTACAACAATGTTTCCCAAACTGCAAGGTGCATCCCCAGCTCCCCCCTCCCCGAGGAGGAAGGATGATCTGAGCCCACAGAGAGAACAAGAGATGCAAGAAGTGTGTGAGTGCTTGGCTGGCTTCTGCAACTCCATTCAGGCTCCCTGTCCCTGAAATCAGGTCCTTTGCTGGAAAAATCCCAACAGTTCATTATTATTCCCTAGCTAAAACTGAATGAGTAATAAACCACATATATGGTTTTAATATAAGCAGTTAGAGACCCTTATGGCCAGCCCAGTCACTACACCTACTAACAGCCTGTGCTGTGCTGAGGACCACCTGATGCCAAGCTGTGAGTGCCTTTGAGCCACGTAGCTGTGGTGGTGGTGAGGGTCCTCGAGCACGGATCTGTCAGCAGAGCGATGTCCCTTCCCATCTGCAGTCCCTGGCAGCTCTGCTGCTGGATGTCCTCTCCTGAAGGTGATGTTGGCTCTCCCAGCCATCCAGTTGGGTTTTTTCGCATGTTTAAATTGCAATCCCCTCCCCAGCCTATATTACAAGATCAGTCATTAGATCAGTAACCTCTTCTCCTTCATTTTTTTTACCTTTGTGTTACAAATGTGTTACATGTTTCATTGTGATGGGAGTGTGGGATTGATAAATTTCTGCTGTCCTTCTCTGCCTGAGAAAACTGGAAACTGTTAAACACACCAAAGGTATGTGACCCAGTTACTGTCAGGAGCCAGGTCTGTGTCCTTTTTCACTAGCACTCATTGCTAACAGACACGGAGAGAAGTATGGTTTACATTTCTCTGTTTTCTCCCATATTTGTAGAGTGTCAGATCTGATAGACCTTTTAGTCACTCTGTTTTTCCACTTTTCATTTTTCTCTTCTTTAAATCCTGTGTAAACCTGTTGCTGTGAGATGTTCAGTGGATTTTGTGGGACCACAACACTTCAGAAACAACCCCTCTCTTCCTTGCCTGCTTCCAGCTGCCTCTGCTCCAAAGAAAATGAGCTTCCCCAGTCTCTCCACCTCCCAGCACAAAAGTCATGTCAAGAGGTGGAACTTCTTGCTCTGGATGCTGCTCACTCTTGCTGCCACTGCCGCAGTGCTCCGGGAGCAAGAGCAACCTGCAGACCAGCAGCTTGTGACAGGCAGCTGCTGCTGTTTTGCAATGTGCTCCAGGGGATATCATGCTGTTTCACACAGCCTAAATCTGCCTGGAGGAGGGAAAAATACACAACTTTGCAAAAGTACTATTGGGAACAAACCCAGAAGTGGAAATGAACTAGCTCTGTTCCATTGCTGATTTTTTTTTTTAAATATATATAAATTTTCCACAGAACTGTGTTTGATCTCCCACCTGCTAATTACAGATTTCTTATGTGGGTGGGATGCAGATTTCAGTTATATCAGCGTTAATCTGGAGCGACTGTATTGATGAGTTTACAGTGAAGGTTGATTTGGGTTACGGGGTATTTTTGCCTTGCATCTTAAATCTCTTTTTAAATGGACAATTTCTGTGTGGATTTAGGACTTTTTCAATAATTTTGAGAGAATGCTGCTTTTTATCTCCTCTTCCACTCAAATTCTAGTGGTTTCACTAGTGGTTTGCAATAATCTGTCTGTGAATTAATTCTCTAAAAGGCAATTTTGTCTTTTTTTCGCCCCCCAGAAGTGAGACAGAGGTGATCTGGTCTAGAAGGGCACTTATGGCTGATCCTGTGTCCACCTGCATACAAACTCCATGACTGAGTGGGAGATGAGACACTTTCATGGTCATGGAAAGCTTGGATGTAGATCAGGACTCTTGATCTACCTAAAATAAGTCTTATTTATTCAGGTGCCCTAAAACATGGCCTCTGATAAGGAACACAGAAGTAGGACTTGACAGCACAAGCTCCCTCACCCGCTCATCATTAGCACCAGTCACCACTGGCTGGGCACCTCCTGGTTACATCCAGATATCTGAGACATCCTTCTTCCACCCAACTTGCTTTTGTCCCACTTCTGTGTGTCTCAGTATGGGCAAAAGAAGCTTCAGAGATGTGCAGTAATGGTGATGGATGTGTGGAAACTGAGTATAAGTTTTCCTTTCCCAGGCACTAGTAATTTGGGCAGAGATCACAGTGGATCAAAAGAATAATTTTTCTCTCCTGTGACCATCCTAAATAGGCAGCAATGAACATACAGGCTGTTTTCTCACCCCTGGCACTGCTTTTCTTCTTAAAGTTTCTAATGTTCCTTGGTTTACTCTGCCAGTAGTGGTGATTGGGAAGCTATGGACTCGGTGATGAACTGTGGGAGCATTTAATTGATGTTCTGGGATAATAACTGCTTACCCTAAGTTACGCTCCCATTTTTTACCCTTTTAAAATTATTTTTTTTCTTTTGATATGCAATAAAGAACAGTCAAGTGGAAGGAAAAGAGTTCTCAAAGCCAAAATTTAAGGCATCTGGTATTTTCTTGCAGTCCTGAGTGTATCTTAGACAATTTGTGTGACTGTAGGAAGCCCCATGGGCCACAGGTTCCCTGTTTTTAAAACGAGCATTATAATACTTAACCAGGTCAAAACACTGTGAGGAGCTTGGGTGGGAAGTGCCTCAAGACATGCGCAATGGACAGCTGTTATATTTGCCCCAGGAAAAGGCCATATGTTGTCCTCTCTGTCTCTGCACTGTGCAGCTCTGGCCTTGCAAAAAACTTACATGGAAGATCTTGTTTCTGATTTTGATTGACCCAGGATTACTCCTGGTATTTTGAATGACCTTATGTGAAGTTCCAGTTTGAGTGACTCTATAAGCAAGGGATACTCTGAGATTGAGACTTCAAAAGGATCAGTAACACAAAAATAAAGAGGAATAAAATAAATGTAAAATAAAATGCCAGTGGAAATCCCTCTCTTCTCGCCCACCTGCAGAGATGTTAGTTATTGCTGCTGCTGCCACGTGTGCATGAGAAGTGAGGGCTAAGGATGCTCTGTGCTGGGGCATGGTGTGGGAAGGCTGCCTAAAGCTGGAGGAAGCAAAGTGATTGGCACTGGCTGGGGCAAGGGGGTGATCAGGCACTGCTCTGGGCCACCTGCTCAGCCTCCCATGGGGAGGGGGAAGAAGGTTAAACTCCCATCCCACTACCCTGGGTATTTCTGCTGGCTCAGCAGTACGGTTTCCTTATAGGTGCTCCAACAAAATATATGGAAAGTCTATTTCACTTATCAGCTGCAGAAATACAAATTCAAATTTCTGGGCTAAATTGTGGGCAGTACTGCTAACCTCAGGCACTCCGCTACCCAGAGATAAACTCAGAATCACACACACACAAAATTATTCCTATTGATTTTTGATTTTTTTAAGTATAACTAGGCCATATTTTCTTGGTTTTCTTTGTGTGAAAGCTAAATAGTCAACAGTTTCAAAAGGGAGGTGTGAGAAAAGATATTCTCCTATCTCCAGGGCCAGGGCTGTGAGACCTCCCCAGCAGTTGTAAGGCTTGTGTCAAACCTGAGAGGTGTCAGGGACGTCTCTTTGATGTGACATCCAGATGGAGGGGAAAGCGGTTGCTAGGGTGACACTGAAAATAGAGCTTGGCCTACTCTGTTCCCATTGCAAGAGAGGTCCTCGGGGATAGCTTCAACGGGAGAGGAACAGCGCATACAGTGGGAATTAATATGCTGCTGCTGCAAACACGTGCATCGGTGGCATTGTACATGGGAGAGCCCAAACGTAGGAGAATGCTTTTCGGGTTTTGAGTCTAAATGCAGATGCCTGAATTTTTGGATTTGGAAAGTACAAGAAAGAGAAGCTTTTGTCCTCCCCTCTCACCCAGCACACGCTTGCATCCCATGCACCTATGTGGTCTCTGAGCAGCTGAAACATTTGGGTTCAAGTGTAAAAATGTGTTTCAAACTTCAAACCTGCAGAAATATTTAGTTAATCATGTGCAATCTTAAGCAATTTAGTTAGTTTAAATGTATCTTATAAATGTTTTTTTACAGTCTTTCTCTTGGGCAGCCATATTACCAAGCCTTTTTACACTTTTAATTAAATTATAATGAAGGCTTTCACCTTGTTATTTTCTTTCTTTTTTTTTTTTTTTTTTTTTTTTAAGTGATAAATCTTGAGGTATAGAGGTATACTTTCCTTTTAAAAGTTATTTCTCTGCTCCTAGGCTTTTAACTCAGTATTTGTTGCAATTCCTCAGAAAAGGGGCTGCCCTGCCTCCGAGGTGATTTACGCTGAGAAGAATGTTAAAGCATTACAGATGACTGTTGGTAATATACCTGCGTAACATTAAAATCAGGTTAATTGCTTACATTTCACTGGAAGTTATGGATTGCTGCAGAGCTTAGTACTTCAGCAGATACTGGTACAGCAGGGGGGTTTTATTGACAGTTAAATAGCAGTAGAAGTTGTCTGTGTTCAGAAGGACCTCTTTGAGGGAGGACAGAACATTTCTCCAAGCTTCTTATTTTCCCAAAAGGATTTTTCTAGCAGAACATGCCTGCTGTTCAAAGGAAATATTCCCTGTATGAGCAAATGAATGAAAAAGTTAGCTTTACAATAGACACCCTATTAAACTTTAAGGGGACTGAAGTGAAGGAGCCCAGCTCCATGTGTTTTCAGAAAGCTAATAAAAACCATAAAATTATCTGTGGTGCTCTGCAAGGCAGCATGTGTACAGGAGGCTGTTGCAAAACCTGCAGAAGGAAGCAGGACAGAGGCATTGAAAGAACATAACTAGGGAGTGATATAGCAAAAGTCCAAGGTAGGGAATCTTGACAGATTTAATTGTCAAACTTAAATGCCAATTTGTAATACTGTCTCTCTCTCTCTCCCACTCATTTTCTTTTCCAGTTTCAAGTGGTGAATAGGGAGTCTGCCCCCTCCCATTAGCAAACCAGGGGATGTAAGTGCTATGTACACGCGTGGAGAGGACGTTGCCACTATTGACAGCTGTTTGTGCAAGTGATGAACTGGCGCAGGGGGGGCTCAGATGTGGGTGGCAGCCCCCCAGCTCACAGCCCATGGCTGGTGCAGCCATTCAGTCTCTGTCCCTGGGTGAGGCAGAGAGAGGGTGGGGAAGAGAATGTGTTTCTTGGGTCCCTTTTCCATTTGTCCCACAAAACCAGCCATCTCCAGCCTCGCTGTGGGTGCTCAGTGAAAGCAAAGGGAGCGTGCTTTCAGCTGGGGTGGGGGGAGTGTGATTTTGGTGCAACCTCTTAGCCCTCGTGTCTGCTCACATATGCGTATATATGTGTTCTCGGCCTGATCTGTCAGCACCATAGATATTCCTGTAATAAAGGCTCATGCTAATTAGACAAGGCATGTTGACTGGTTTATTGTACCATAATTGCTGCTCTTGCAGGACATCCACCCACTCGACTGCGAGCAGAAGCTCCAGGCCTTTCTCAAAACATCTGAGTTTATAGGAAGTTTTAGAATTTGATTTTTACAGTATTTGTTAGTGCAGACTAAGAGGGAGCATTTCAGATTTCCCTTCCCTGCCCCAAATTCAGTTAGATTTTTTTTTTAGGAACTGGAGAAAACTGTAGGGGAACCCGTGAATACAAAATTGAACATTGCAATCAGAAAGAGGGGCCAGCTCTCCTAATGAGGCTTTATTTAACCAGTGACAATGTGCCGATAAAACTAGAGGAAATAGGTCAGCTAAAAAACTTGGTCCAACAGATGCCTGCTGTAATTTCCCCCTACTAAAAAGGACATCCTTCCAAAAGGGCTGGTTCAGGAACCATCCCCTGAAGTCCTGCAGCCAATTTGCAATCCATACATGAAAAGATTGGAGCACTGGGACTCAAGACAGATTACATGACAGATTCATAGAAAGATGGATCACACAACAGTTTAATGAAGATACACCTGAGCTGGCTCAGCAATTAGTATGGTCAGTACCCTACCTGCTTCAGCACTCACAAGCTAGTTAACCCTTCCTTAATGCCACAATTTCATGATTCCCTTAAACCAAGAATTAACCAGCACTCCTGTCAGAAGTGATGATTTCACAGTGAGGTTTTTTGCCTAATACTAATCTCTTTCCTTAAGCACAAGTGTTTGTACCATGAACTGAAGTGGGGCACTGGGCAGGGTTAAAATGAAGTGTCCGTATGAGTTAGTTTTGGCTTTGTCACTTCTCTGAATCACTTTGGTGCGAAGGTTTGTCCCAGCTCAAGAAAAAGTAGAGTGTTGGGGAAGGAGGAGGCACTGGGGGACGGTGGGACTACTTCATTAGTGGCAGTGCTTGTCTGTGTGTTCTGAAAGCATCTGTGAAATTCTGACCTGAGAAAGCTCTTCTTACCTCTGTCCCAAAGCTGTACAAGGACAGTGATGTTTAGACACGGCTGTACGCCTTCCAAGACTTGATCCCGGCATCTTCATGCAGAGGTGTATTAAATCTCTCTCAGAGAAAGACCTATGGACCAGGTTACTTCAGGCCCTGTTACAGCCTTAAAATTATTATTTACCTTTGTATCTGGTCTCAGGAAAAGCTGAGTTATAAGCTTACACCCATTACTTTCTTTGTTTATCCAAATGCATAAAGTAGGTTTGTCAATGTACATGTTCTTATACAGCGTACGGATTGCATTAAAGGAGGATTTTGCTCTGAGTTCAGATACTGCTTTCCAAGAAAAGAGAGCATTTGCATCATCACAGAGTATAGCCAAGGATGAGATAGCACACCAATTATTTAATATTTCAGCCAATAAAAACTGCTTCAGACCATCCCCAAGATATATCTGTGTTGTTAAAATGGAGAGGACAAACAGTGGTTTGGTAAAAGGAAGACCTAAACCTCTCTGATTAAAGACAAAGGAAATCTTCTGGACAAAAGAAAAGTCTGAATACATCTCCAAAGAGGGATCTCAACTGCATAGGGAAAATAGTTCTCAAAACCTAGATTTCCTGTAGTGCAGACAGGATGACAAACTGACAATTGCGTAAGAGGTCTTCAGCTAGAAAGACCAGGAAAAAAAAGCCTCTAAAACTGATGCCAGACACAAAATTGTATGTGTGCGTTTCCAGTGGCTTTGCATGGCGGATATGTCTGAGCTTTGATACTTTCCTTTATCACTCTACAAAAATGTCATTGCTCCAACACATCCAAAGATACCGAGGTTTGCCTCCTTTTAAGCAGAATGATTGTCCTATCAGAGGAAGAGGGGTCTTCTCACGACCACTCTCTTTCAGAAAACTTGTCTGGCATACAGCAAAAGAAACGGGCAGGATCTAGGGATCCACTGGTCCTGGAGACACCAATGAGATCAAACTGAGCAGCCTGGCTTGATGCATAGCTGTGGATCTTGTTTGTGTTCTCCATCGCTCCCAGTGGTCGTATCCTGAACAGCTGTGTGCCTGGGCCTGTGGAAGAGGCACTAGATGAGCCATGGAACCACAGCACGAGAGATGCCCTTACTGTAAGGTATCACCAAAACAAGAAGCTTAGCAATTGGGGAATTGTGAAAAGACAAACAAATAATCTCTTTTGAAAAGTGAACCTGGCCCAAGTCACTCCACCCTATGGATGGCCAGGCTCAAAGACCTTCTTTTTATTTATTCCAGTTAATTCTCTTCAGTACACTACAGACTAAAGTGTGCAGCAGCAGCAACAGATGCTTAGATACCATGGTGATGGATGCTGTAGAAAACCTTGCATAGCTATGGAAACCACAGTTGCATTTATCCATCAGAACTGAATATCCGGCAGCCCATGTCTATCCTTCATGTTCTGGAAGATCATGAAAAAATACTTGTACACGGCATTATATTTCACAGCTTTCTTTTTACTTGGCAACGCACATTTATCTCTATTTGATAATAATAATGGTACATGTATTTTTAGACTAACATTATGTGATGGTAATTCTACTGTTACCCAATGTAATACAAGCTGAGAAAAAAAAGACTTTACAGAGAAGAATTGAGGATATCAAGTCATATTTAACCTGGTGGCAGATAGTTAGGATTTATCTCAGAGTTTAAATAAACACTTTTTTCATTAAAAATAAAGAAAACAGCAGAAAGTACATGTCTGGATTATTCAGTCTTCAGTTTTCATGTTCAAAGAGTCTTCCTAATTGTCTGATTTTGCTATGCAGAGTGTAAGAGCAGAACAGGTACTCTATCTGTCATGTCTTTGTAACCCAGAGGAATGAGAACAAGACTAAGAGCAAGGCATTTCAGAGCCCCCATCCATGGGTCTGACAATGGCTGTATCGTCAGGGACAAGTGACATTCCTTCTCCGTTCTCCTTTCTCATCTTCAAAATTAAGGCAATAACACAAAGCTGTAGATATCTGCATTAGAAGGAAAAAAAAAAGTCCAATGGAGGTGATAAAGTTACTTTTCACTAGCAGTAATTGGCTGCATTCAAAGATATGGGTAAAAGGGAAATAAGCTGTGTTAGCATCATAGTACCTTTTGCTTTTGCCTGTCCTATCTTTACAAGGGCAAGCAGCTCAGCCTGCATTCCCAGGCAGCTGCCATGTTCCTGCACTATATCAGCTCTCAAGCTTGCCTGGGAAGCAGAAGCATACATAGTGGAGACCTTGGATACTGCAGAGAAACTCACAGAGGTAGTGGCTCTTTGTATGAGTGATCCAGACACAGTGAGAAGGATTTCTGTGTGAAATGTCTTTCTTAGCTAATTATCTGGAAATTATCTATAGATTAGCTCTGATATTAAGTTCAGTAAAGATTTTTTTTTAAATGTGGAATAGATAACAAGAATTGCAAAAAATTTATAAAGTCATGGGTGACAGACAAATGAAAGCAAATTACAGTTAGTTTTCTTCCAAGGAGATCGAAGTCAAAGCACCTTCTTGGCAAAACATGCCAACCTTTTTTACAGTGTTCTTTTGGTGTCTTCTGCAGTGGTTTTTTTTCAAATTAAAATCTTGTTATCCCCTCCCCAAAGGCTGTTGATCTCTACCTTTATTTTAGAGGCAGTTTCAACACCACTTTCCACAGTTTATTGACAGCCCTCTTCTCTCCCAAAATGGCAATGTCTCTTCAGTTAACTAGGTGCCCTCTGACAGCCTGGACTGGACAATTAGCAAATCACTGATGTAGCAAGGAGTAGAGTTTCTCCTTTCCCCATCTCATCTACTTCTGATGAATCTGCAAATGTCAGCATGAAGCTGTTCAGTATTTAAACTCCATTACCTATCAACATGAAAAAGGACAGCAGCTCCTGCTATGGACATACAGGAGAGATTTATAGATACAGCTTGTTACTGGCCCCTGGCTGAGACCAAATACAGCAATAAGCGGTTTGAGGTTGCTGGACCTCAGTCCCTAGTTTCAAGGGGTGCTGTGACAATGTGGATGGCAGAAAAGGAACCAGAACTGGGATTAATTGTATTTTTCTCTGAAAGTGATCATGAGACAAATCCGTTCCTGAGCGTAAGGAGTAATATATTCCTTTTGATAAACCCCATTTGAGGTTACTGCTTCCAAATGCAGGCTCTAATAATGATTTAACTCAGGATCTAGAATGGCTTTTGGCAGATGTAGAAAAAAAAAATAAAATTGTACAGCTACCTATTCATCTTTGTTGGGGAAAATCCTGTTACAGGCTCAAGCAGTGGAGATCATGTGTCTTTCACAGCTTGAAATCCTGGCAAAAAGGAACTTGAGGAATTTCAGCTATTCCACATGACACCGGGCTTGCCTTGCTACTTCCTTCTGAGTAATCTGCCCCCCAAAAGGAAAATCTGAAGCAGCGTCGCATTTGTACAGAGGTGACTTTTTGCACCCAAGAGCTGCCCCCTATTTACAGGACGATGCCAGCTTTCCCAGCCATTGCTCCAGACAAGCAGGACAGCACGCAGTCTGCAGCAGAAAGACCATTACCTCGCGTTATTGTTTTCCCTGGGAAAACTGCGCGACCAGGATACGCGCTGCTTTCCTTCTCTCCATAGATCTATCTGCCTTCACAGAAGTGGCCATTCTGGTCCAAATCCAAGAGGTTTGGCCTGCAACATAAACAGAAAATGTCTCACAGCTTGAAGCATTTCTCTTGGCTGCTCCCCCCCACCCCACCACCACCAGAGACTTGACGGGGATTGAGTGCAGCCAGAGGTGACGGAGGTCCCTGGCAGGGTGCCAGTGGCCATGTTCTCCCGAAAAGTTCAGAAATCCACCTGCCTTGATTTGCTGGTACAAAGTAGCAGAAGAGGAAGAAATCAGCAGGGAGAGGCGGGGAAAAGTGAGCCAGACACGTGAGCGATGACCAGGGGACAGAGAAGACTCAGGGCAAAGAGGTGGGGAAGAAATCCATCAGAAACCAGGGATGAACGGTGCACAGCATCACCCTCTGCCTGCGTGACAGGCCTCCCCCCAAAAAGGGGCTGATGACAGCCCTCTCTGGAATTATTTCCCCCAGCAAATACATCTTAAAGCGATTTAAAACAGAATCATTTTCAGACAGGTTCCCCTTACGCCAGAAACGTCCATTCAGGAAACTACCCACCACCTGATCCCCTCTGCCCGGCAGGGCTCGGCGCTCACCTTGGGCCGGAGCCAACTTTTTTTGAAGGCTCGCGTCTGTCTCCACACTACGTTGCCAGGTGCTGTCTCAAAGCCACTGAACCAGACAAATCTGCACTTGTTCCTCGCTTCTCGACATTTCCTCCGTGGGGCCAGCAGAGGCAAAAAGGATCCGAGGCAGCGGGTCCCCGTGAACGCACCATGGAGCCCCCGTTTTGGAGTGGGGGTGTGCAAACACTCCTGCTCCTCTTAATCCTGTCACTGGTGAACTGGTCCCAGAGACAAAGAATCATCTCAAGTATTTGTCAAACTTGAGCTGAATTTGCAAAAGATGTTATGTCTCGCCCTTCAAGAGTGATGTGCGGACCTTGGGTATAACTAACCCCCCCATGCTGTCCTGGGACTGTGCTCAGGTGATGGCGGCACGGACACCCTGGGGCAGAGTGGCCTTGCCAGGGCAACTGCACACCCGTGCTTATTCACTTCACTTCAGCCACTCCGGCCTGGCCTCCTCTTTGGGGATTTCAGCAGCTCACAGCGTGACACCTGGGGACAGCCTTCACCCACCAGCTGATGCCTGGCAAGCAGTGGCGTTTCTGCTGCCCTTGGATGACCTGACCTCCGAAAGGCCTCACCTTTCCTGTGAGTCACAGAGCACTTGTGCTGTCTTCCCTCATACCAGCTTTCAAAACAGAGAAGTGGAACACTTTGGCTGAAAAAATGGCCTTTCTCCTTTTCCCCTCAAGGTTTTCTTCATCTTTATGGAAAGATTTTCTTTTGCTGGTCCCCCCTCCAGCGTGAATGAGTACACCTATTTCGTCAAGGTGTAAACTAGAGAATACCAAGAGCCACTGATGTTTTATTGTGCTCTGTACCCAGAACTAAACAATTTGTCTTAGATGTGGCTTCTGCCAGGCCTGAGCTGCTCTCTGTGCCTAGGAAGGTGCCTGGGTAAATATAACACAGCATAAAAATGAGCTCTTCAGAAAAAAGGAGATACTTGACCTCTCTGCAGGACTGGTTCAAGGATCCTGATGCTGGAAAAGCTGCATTCTCTGTCCCTCCCCTCCTCTTCCCCCCTCAAAGACCCAGAAGCATTTTTCAGCCTTCTGGTTTTCAAATGGAAGACACATGTCCAAAAACATGTGTTCAGGTGTAACATGAGTGAAGCTTCATATGGAGATGCCTTCAGCGGGCATTTAAGGCAGATGAATATCTTAGCTTTTGGTGTATAGGTTCCCTCCATAGCCAGAGGAGTTTCCTCTGGAGGGTGAAGGGAAACACGACCCAGCCTGGGTGCTCTGGGACTCAGAGAAAATTTCACCAGACCACTAAGGACATGCAGGACTGAATGTGGAGTTATCCTGTGATTCTCATCAGCACAGGGCAGAAAGCATTTTTCCCTCTTTCTTCCCACCAGTTCCTCCATTATATATAAGCCAAATGAATACCTATACGATCCAATGGTTTGAACTAATTTTGAAAACACCATTCTTGCTACTTTTGTTGATGCTCCTTCAGCCACAGGAAGTTCTTTTTGTTTCCAGAAATGTCATCTGCCTTAGTCCTGCTACATTCACCTGTTGTTACCCTGAATATTGAATTAAGGGATTTTGTTCCGTTTATTTGGTGATAGGAACAAAAAGCTCTATCCTGTCAATGTTTTGTGAAAGCAGGGTCCATAATTAGGACCAGATTTGAGCAGTAACTAGGCCCCGTTTTGCTCTGTGTTTCAGAGCCTCTGTGATCTTGTCACCTAAGCCCCCTCTCCAAGAGTCATATCCACCTGTAGGAGCAATCTCAAGTAAGATTGCTTAATTCACCAAGACATGCAGTTACATACTTATCTCCAAAGGTGTATGCAGTCCTGACAAAGTAAGTGACGTTCTGCATGTGCTTGAAATGAAGACCTTACTTCAGTCCTTCACCAAACCAACGTCAGGGCAGAACTGCTACTCTCATGTCATCAGTCCAAATGAACATTGCCTGATCATCTCAAGTAACAATCATCTGAAACAGCCTTTCAGTCTGCTGAAAGAAAGACAAAAACTTAGCAATAAAAATATTCCCTCTTTTAGAAAGGTCAAATGCACAAAAAATACATTTTTGAAGGAATGCTGGATGACCCGCTGAGCCTCTCACAGGCAATTTTCCTGCCCCTGCACTGTCTGGAGTTTTAATTGCCTCTTCAGGGAGGTGCTAGTAGCTGCCTGAAAGTGCAGTCACAATTCAGCAATTTGGCACATGTGACTCCCCTGAATATGGGAGCAATTAGCAAAACGCGATATGGTGAATGGTAGTGTAAGCACCGGATTCTGGACAGCATTCAGACGAGAAATCTAAACCAGAAGAGAATGGAGCAGACGAAAATCCAAACAAGCTTTCACAGAATTAAAATGTATCGGCTATACTTAGATAATGAGAGTCTAACATTAGAAGGTTGAATTCAGACTCACCATCACACTTCTAAACCTCACTGACTGAATGGGCTGCAACAGATGGCATAAGTTCACAAAAGCAGCTTGTAAGAAAAAAATACATCCAAAATGCTTCATGAAAGTAGCTTTAAAGACTTCTGGGAGAATTAAGTGAGCCCAGACTGGACAAGGAGCACACTGGTTCTTAGCGGAGAGGAAAAAAAATCTGTATTCTAGGCATTAGTTATTTATTTAAGACTAAAGATTTGGGTGTACCCATAGAACCTAATTTCCTAAATAATTGTTGGTGATACTGTGCATATAGCATTGTTTTCAGCAACCTGCAGGATGACACAAAACATTTACAGTAGGCTTAAGACATCAGCCAGTGAGCAGTTTCTGTCTTAGGGACAGCAAGTCCCTCGGTCATTAAACCTTTCCCATTTCAAACAACTGCAAGCAGCTTTTGTCCTAAATAATGTCTCCCTGGTCCAGCTATGTTTGCCTTAATAACTGGAAATGAACTATTTATAACCAGGACAGTACTGTCTCCTGGGATTGTTACACTTCAAATAGCTTTTGCCCTGTCAGTGAGGTCCCCATTCTCCAACAACTGAATGTGGTGCCTGGCCCTGTCCCACTGTGTCTGGGGGTAGCTTGTTGTGCCCTGACGGAGCCTGGGCTGGTCCACTGCTGAAGCAGGGCAGTGCACAACGGCAGAGAAAGGAATAAAAGAGGAAGGGAAATTGGGAAGAGAGAGAAAAGGGAAGAGGGCTGATGTACCAGCGCGGAAGGTAAGCATCATGGCTAGAAAAGCAAGATGAGGCGCAAGCGGCTGATCGATGAATTAGCAAGGGATAATTAGTGAGCAAATCCAGAGGGCAATGAAATTAAACAGCTAATTATGCAATGAAGCAAACAAACAGAAAATTAATTAAATGTATGTGGATCTACCAGATGCTCAGATTATTTAAGTCAAAACATGGTTAGTGAAACTATTTATTTGCTGGTATTTCAATTATTCATGGTATCTTTGGTCATGGAGATTATAGCCTGTTTCAATGCAAGATCTGACCATGTGCATCTAAAAAGCATTTATCTTGATAGTGCAAGTGAGATGAGCAGGGCACTGGTGGAAAGTGGTAGGGACCACAGCTGTTCTGAATGAAATACCTTAAAAGAAGATGTTATAACAAGATAATATAGAATAGGTTGCTTTATTTTTATTTTCTTTTTCAAAATTTTTTTTTAATAATAATTTGATTATTCATTTGATTAATTTGTTTGAATTGTTACAGCTGAGAATGGAAGTTGGAAATGTTAGGTTCTTGCTGAGTGGAAGCTCTACCATGTCTGAAACAAGTTAATTCAAGTAGGTACAATTGCTTATTCTTTGGTTAACTTTAAACTTTTGCAGGAAGTCAGGATTTTTGAAAATGAATGATTAACAAAACTCCAATAATTTCTAATGCTTAAAAAAATACCTTTTCTGCTTACATGTAGATTAAAATCTTGATAAGCCCACTGTACCTTCTCCACTGTCTGAAATTATTTTGGGTTACTTTGTAACTCCACTTTTCAAGTATGGCAATGTCCTCTTACAGTCTGATCTGCTTGTGTTGCCTGACCTTTTTTTTATTTTTTTTTTTTTTCCCCCTGCGGAAGCTTCCTATTTATTTTTGGAATTTTTATTCTGTAAATATTTTCCAGTTTACTCTCTGTTAAGTAGATTTTAATCTCAGGTGTGACAACATGAAATTGAAATAATTCCTTTTCTCTCATTAAATATTCTTGTTGAAGACAATCTGCCCATTTGATAATTTTTGGGAACATTTATGTATGGTATGAAAATGTCACTTGCATGAATAGCCAGAGCATGCACTCTGAATAATTTGAGGATTCAGCCAGGTGCTCCTCACTGCATTTAACAGTGAGTTGGGAGGTCACAGGCAGCAGTTTCCTGTATTTGGAAAGTAATAGCAAATGTAGCATTGCAGGTATCATTCATTTATTCTCGTCACCTGCACATAAATGTCTCCCTCACCTAGTACTTCACAGCTCTACCGGACACATTTATTGTCTCAAATGTGAGAGCTACAGCAGAAAAGGGGCTTAAATAAACCACAGGTGTGAAAAATTCCAACTGGCAACTTCAAACTAAACACCACAAAACATAAAAAGACACTTGTCAGAATTGGAAGGAGCAGTTTGATTAAATCATTGCTTCAGCCCAGACATGTTGGGCCTAATTCTCCTCTCCCATCAAATGACTCACTTAAAGCGTGGGCAATTGCACTGCTTTAAAACTAGTGTGGTGGCACTTGGACTCTGGAGCTCTAATTATGCCTGTCTGACACCACAGAGCTAAAATGTGCAGCTTAACAGATTTATGATGCTACACTTGTCTGAGGTGAATCACTGCTCCTACTCATGGTCTGGGATCACTAAACGAAAGCAGAGAGAATTTTAGTAGCCAACATTGCCCCAGTGTTGAAAGTAACAAAACCTGCCTGAACTGCTGGTGAGACAGACAAGAGATGGATCTTTTTTTAACTGTGTTTTTCTTGGTGCCAGTTGCCAGGGAGGAGCCAGCATGGCATGTATGTGAAGTACTGCAGCTGAAAGCTCTGCTGCCATCAAATTTTATGGCCTCAGCCTCTGCTCTCTGCCACTTCTGGCTTGTGTCCCCACATAGAATCTCCTCCTGGCAATAGTCTCTCTCCTCGCTCACAGCAGGGCAGGGCAAGGTAGCCTGCAAAGCAAGGACCTCCTGCCTGCATCTCCCTCTCCTACTTCAGCTCCCTTTGGGAAGGTATGGCAGCTGCCTTAGGAGTGTCTCCAGTGAGTAGGCTGGAGAGCTGCATCCTCTTCAGACACATCTTTTAAAGACCATGGCAAAGGAGGACAACCAGTGCACCAGCACTTCCAGCCCCAATGCACAGCAGTGGCCAGTTGGAGAATACAGATGCTGCATTGCTGCCTACATGAGCTGCATGCCCAGGAAATGTAGGAAAAGAGGGGGTTTTAAAAGTGTGAAAGGCACCAGTGCAATACTATTAACTTCTCTGAAAAACATCAGCATGAATAGTTGACATTATATGACTTTGAGTCCTACTGAGAAAAGTGTTAGCCATTGAGCCAATCTGTGTTAGTGAAAGCCACACGACCTATTTTGTTCTTATGTTGATATTATTGCCATTACAAGAGACGATTTGCAAATGCCTGGCTGTTTCATAAAAAACAATGTACTTGGATTCACAGCAGGTACTAATTTTGTGTGCATCTGCTGAGCTGTGCATGGCATCAACCTGTTTTTAATTACACCTGCATGTCAGGCTCAAAATGTGTCTGTGAACAGGGAAGATGAAAGGTAGGCAGAACAGGATGTCATGTATTTCCCATCACCTTTCACTGGCTGTCTGCCCACAGAAGTAAGAGGAAATTCCCTTCTTCCATAGTGAAAAATGTAAAGACTTACTCAGCTTTGCACTGCCAACAACAAGGTATAATCACCACTTCCTTAAGGAAACATGCATGTGTTAACAAGGGTGAGCAGGGGAGCTCCAATAGCTTTCCACACTTTACACTGATCTGTAAAGGGGCACGAGTTAGCCTCGCTTTGTTATATTTCACTTGTATTGAAATATGTAAGTTGGTTGACTTAATATCCTAACTTCACTGTAAAATAAAATATGTCAAAGCAGGGGTGATCAGGGGTTTTTGATGCCTGGATTAACAAAGGAAAAGTTAAACAACACTGTTTCCTTCTATTATTTCACCCAAGTGTAGATAAAAAAAAAAAGTTTGTACACAGTTATACAAATAAAATAATTCAAACTACAGCTAGAGATGGCCAAGGCACTTGAAACACTGTCCAGAGTCATACAAAAGCTGCTAGACAGTCAGAAGAAATATTTTTCCTGAGGTAATTCCCTCTGAATGAAAAGTACTAAGCCGTTTGTGATTGTACCTTCAAGCCATTCCTTTAATTTATTCCTGTCAATTGAAATTGTTTCTTTTTCTAAAGAACAATTTTTCTAATTGCATTAAAAATTGTGCACTGTAAAAACTGTGCTGTGTGCCAAGAATGTGTACGCCTAGTCAGTATATAAAACACAAGAACAGGGGAAGAACAATTGGTTTTTTTTTTTTTTTTTGGAATCCAGTCAGACTTCACCTGCTACCTCAGCCACTTTACACTGAAAAACAGCACTTACAAATCAGTAATGATACATACAAATGTAAAAGACAAAGAAGTAACTCACTAGCCTCACCTATTTTAGTATAAGTGAAAGCTGTTGAAGCGTTTTTGATCTTATTGCTTATTCCTACAATATTTCTCCAGTCGTTGGGGTCTTTTAGTAGAACTTACATTAATTAACCAAGCAATAACCAAGTGACCAAAAGGACCCATGAAATAAGCCTGTCTGGCAGCCTGGGGCTCAAATTTGCACACAGGTAACCTGGCTTTGGTAAACTGGTCTGTGCTCTGCATAATCCAGGTTGATGCAGGAGAGCATCCCTGCCTTTTTTCCAGGGGCGGTTGCCCTCTGGCAGCTCCAGGGTCAGGGACCAGGGGGCACCCCCTGGTGCCTGCCAGAGTTAGGGGAGGAGAGGGGATCAGGGCCAATGCATCTCAACGCTTAATATTTGTCTCCAAGTTTTAATGAGTTTAGTTGGAGACCTTGGAGACCACAGTCCTGAATTGCTGCTTTCCTTAGGCACTGATCCAGTAGAAGCTGTGATTGGAGCTGCCCTGGCACCATCTTTGCTCTCCTGGAGTGTGATATGAGAAAAAATGACTCTTGCAGCAGAGGAAGGGCCTTTCTGTATAGTTCAACCTTGAAGTGAGAGAAAACAAAATAAACCAGAAATGAGGTTGAGATCCAAAGACTCTTGAATGCCTCTGCCCCCAAGGTTTCCTTCCTTTGTAGCCCCATGATCCAAATATTCCTTGGATTGTTTGCATGCCTTTTCATTTTGTGCCACCAGATGTAATTTCAGTTTCATGGCAACCAGGACAAATCTGGCCACTTTCAGCAGTGCCCTGCCAGGTTCCACTCCTCATGAGCCCTAAAGTTTAGAGAGGTGGTACTTTCAACTCTCTCTGTTGTTGCTGAGCAGATGCATTTGCTGATTAAATTAAAAAGCATATTGATGTTTTAGAAGTTTTATCCTATTTACTTATTTCATTTGTCAGTGGATGTAAGTCTTACATAACACTTTTTTTTTCTTTCAGTTAAACCCCAATTTTCATACAGCACTTTCTTTGTTACATTTTTTGTTCAGTTTTGCTCAGACTTCAGGAATCCAGACAAACAAGTGTTAATTCCTCATGATGTTTTCCAGCTGACAGGCCTAATTGATTTGATTTCCACTGTTTTCACAAGTGACCCCACTCAACCCGTCATCACCACTTCTTTTTGATACCTGAGCTTTACTTTCTACTCTCACATTCCACTTCAACAAGTAATAAAGAGCTTATTAGGAAGGAAGGAACTCATTATTTGTTTTCTAAACTGTGCTCCATGTGCAGCAGATTCAGTGGTTATAGCCTGGTATTACTAATCAATACAAAGCATTTGCTTCTATTAGGTTACCAGCATCTTTTATCATCAGACTGAAGTTAGGAACCTGTTTCTTTGTGTTCTGCTACCCACGCTCCAGCTAGACTAGACAGAGACAAAATACAGCTGAGTAATATTTTCCTGAGGCCCCTGATGATGCGCACAGATGGCCTGTAACAAATGAAATATGCAAGGTGACTGCTGGAGTTCTCCTCACTCCAAGTTCAACTTTTATGGCTTAGAGAGTATTCTAGTCCTTACGCCACAGCTTGATGGTAGAAAGAGAGATTTATTTTCTTGTCTGTGACAGGATTTGTGAAACTTTGCTTCCTTGGCCATTAATGGTTGCAATTGGAAGTAGCCTTGTACTCTCACTCTACTTTTTCCTTCCTTCATCAAAACACAGTTGGGAAAAAAAATGTATTAAAAAGAGCAAGAAGGCCATGTGGGTCTTGAGAAATCTAAAAAGAAACACTGGAGAAGTCTGGTATCTGCATGAAATGAACGACAAGATGGAAGAATCCCATTAAGGGTTTTAGCATATGTAAAAACAAGAAAACAAACAAAATCCAACACACATTAAGTCAAGTGAAAGATTACATGTTGGTAGCACAGGAAAAAAAAAGCCCTTTGGAATAAAGTAAACAAGATCTGTTTACACTGTGTGAAAGAACCAAATATATTTGTTCTGGCCTATTAGTGTGTCTTCTCTGTGACTGCCTTATCAGATCACAGTCCAGCTGGTGACTGTGTACATCAAATTCACTTTTGCTAACGTATTAAATGATCTGGCCATAATGCCTGACTGTGGATCATAGTCTGGTGAGCAGGAATTAATCCTATTTGAAATGAACACAGGTTTAAACACATAACTCCTAGTCTCCCTAACCCCCATTCTCTTACCCTAGTGACAAATCATCTTAAAACAATCCAAATATGTTCTGCAAGAAGCTAGAGTCAAAAAGTGACTTAGTTCTGTTAAACTGCAGAACAGTACTTGTAAAGGGAAGGTTCTTTAACTGGTTATGTGGCCTGGACTCCAGCAAGCTGGGAGCTGCTCACCACCATGCCAGCACCCGTGTCCTCAGGAAACTGCAGGTGCAGAGAGAAAAAGATAGAAAAAAAAACCAAGCCAAACCAGAAATGAGCTGCTGTCTGGGAACCGTCATTCCCCCATGAAAATGATTTTATGTGTCTCTCTACCAGGTGGCCACAAACAATATGTGTCCTTATGCAGAAGACTGGTCTGCTATGAAGATGCCCCACTCCTGAGAAATACAGGGCACCTTCTCCAGCTCCCAGGACAGAAGAGGATGGTAGACACTCCCAGCCAAAAGAGGTGCCAGGTAGCCATGGGACTGGGGACCCCCTAGCCCTAAGACAAATTGGGCCCCAGACCCAGCTCTGGTGGTTGCAGTGCCATTAACAACAAGGAACTGGTACCCTGTTAGGAGTGGTGTGATGAGGAAGAGGCGAGGAGATACACCTTTGAGCTAAGCGGGACCATCAGTTATGACACACAGATGCTGAACAGAGTGGATATGGTGGCTCTGAGTGACTGCTGAACAGCACATGACCCTTGGACCATAGGTGTTGCATGTTCAGAGTCAGATTTGTCTTTTCTGGGCTGTACTAAAATGTTTGCATAGGTGTATATAAATTTTGCACCTTCAACCAATTACACAGTGATAGTTTTTAAATAAATCGATACATTATGTATGCACATAAAATATACTGTATTTCTATATATAAACCTAAGCCATTTCCTGTCTATATGGAAAGTATGGGTATTGTCTGTGCTGTGAAAAAAGAAAAAAAGGATATGCTCCACTTTTTCCATTTATTGTCTAGAACATACCCTCATATCAAACGGTTTCTGATTGAAAACAGCCTCTTAATGCATTACAAGTAAAAATAACACATTATTGTGTAATATATGATATACCCTTTCCTCTTTAAGGCAAAGCAGTGCTTGCAAATATGTCTAGACAGTGTGATGGAAAAGCACAAATTGGCCTCTAACTATTGCCGCCCACTTATCAGACAAACCTGGAATAAAATTTAAGATATCACGTTCTCGCTCTTTGCACGATGTCTACAAGGGGGAGCATCTCTCTCTGAGACACAAAGACTTCATTGCTTACTGAAAAGCAGAAGTATCAAAAACTTTGTTAGTACAAACATGACTAACATACCTTCATGACCTGATGAGAATTGCCAAGTGACTGAAGTATGTCAGTGTTTCCTGTAAGCAGTGGTATGTCCTACGTATGGACAGTGTTAAAAAGTCTTCTTTCCATGCTGCAGATGAATTAGTCACCTGCCGGCACTCCAGACATCATCAGAATTCAGAATCTATTTGCCACATTTTGGAGGAATGCTTTTAAGTTCTGACTTCAGCCTTCTACCCTGCACCTGACTATTTTTTAAAAAGTTTTTTAACTCCCTGCATTTGTGTCTAGTATCAAAGTTTTCTTTGACAAAGTTCTCTTTGTAAAAAGATCATTTTCCTCCTCTGGCACACCTCCTTGATACCTTGTCATGGCAGGAAATCAACTTCATTTGTACTTGTGCTGAGGAGTCTCAGGATGCAACGTACATCTTGGATGACAGCATTTGGTTTTTCTTATTCTTCTGTTCTTCTCACCTTTAGACATAGCAACAGGGTAAAAATGGTAATGGAAAGACAGAGCAGCAGAAGGACAAGAGAAATCAGTTGTTCAACCAAGAGTTTTTATCTGATGACATTTATTTATCACTTGCAAAATACTTGATATTTATTATTCAGAAAATTTTAGTCTTCCTTGTGATGAAAAGAGAAATGGTGAATCAAGAAAGTGGGTGATTTTTGTATAAATGTTGTGCTAGAGGATGTTTATACAGTTTGTAAGCACTTGTATGTTTCCATCTGTGTATGCACAGGGTGTTGGTGTGCAGGAAAAACGACTGACCCTAATCCCAGAGAAGTTACAGAAGCCTTGTCACATTTTCATAGCTGAGTGCTGAGGCACCATGGTGGTGAAAGCTGGGCATGGGTTGGGATGTACAAGCCCTGTGCAGGAATGGGGTACTGCTATAACGTACTGCCACCTGCTTTAGACCCTTTGCTTTGGTGTTTTGACTTCTCCTTTTACACAGAGTTATCCCTAGGTAGGTTGATGCAATGTTAAACTATGTTTTAGTCTAAACACCTACCAACGAATAGGTTGAATAGTCAAGAAGCTGGATTTTCTGGGTGAAAGAAGAATCTAATAACTTTGCAGTCATTTGTAGCCTATGAGTCAGCACAGACTAAACTCCCTTTCACCAGTGAGGGAAAAGGTCTCTCCTATACACATATATGTGCGCACACCCCCCACACATATGTACGCATACATATGCACAGCTGAGAGTTAACCTAAACAGGACCCTTTTATCCTTTTGTTTTGGAAACCCAGTGTAAGGTTTCTTCTAACAGAGGAAACAAGGAAAATGGCACATGAAATACTACTGTCTCTCCTCATACAACCAAAATGCCTGACGGAATTTGCAAACATCACAGTAGTTTTGACACTGATGCCCCTGTAAATTGAGCCAAGAAGCTGTTCAATATGCACCAGAAATGCACTTGGTGTTTGAGCTCTGAATTCACCCATTTGTGTAAGTGAGGTTGCAGCTGTGGCTTTGCTGTTAGGACAGGCAGGAAAACAACCCAGGGAATAATCTGCAAGACAGTGATCAGGACGAGGCACTTTCCAGTTGAGTTTTGAAGTTGCATGCAGTCTGCCAATGTGCTTTGGATTTGCTCTGCTATTTTTAAAGCTGTAAGAAATGTCCAAGCTTCTGCCCAGCCCTCCCCTTATGTTTGGTGCACTTATTATGGTTGGCCTCCTGTCTGAGGCAGTAGATCAGTCAGGAAGTTAACCAGGGGTCCAGATGCTGCTCTTGGAAATGCTCATGCCAGAGCCAGGCTTCCACACGTTTCAGCTGCCAAATTCCCTCCACACAAATGTCCACGGTTTCTGGCTCTCGCGCTGGGGTAGTTAGAGGAAAAGCCTGAAGAAGAATGTTTTCTACTCTACAATTAACAGGGAGGAGCAGTGCCAGGAGAGTAATACTGCTGACATATGCTGGCATGCTTTGCATTACAAGCTACTGCTTTCCAGCCAGAGAAAGTTCTTGTTTGATGATGAAGATGTGCACGCGTGATGGGACAGGGAGTACACTTGGCAAGTTATGCCCTGCGGAAGGGAATTTGGTTAGGCTGCCTTCCACTGAACAGGTAACACAGAGATATAGATGCCTACACACATTTATATGTCAGATAAATATTGCAATCCCTACACCCCCTTTCCCAGCAAAGACATTAATCTTACAGTAACTGCTTACAATGTAGACCATGGTTGCTACCAATCTAGCAATTTTTTTTCCTTCAGGCTCCTGAAATCCCATTCTGTGGAAAGCTAGAACTATATTTCAGGCTCTGTATGATATCAGAAAACTTCATATGCTAGGAATTATTTTTTTCCTAAATGGTGCCTGGTTCAGCACTGACCTGTCTGTGAGGCTCTCACTGATGCCTCTCCCGTATGGGGGATGCCTGCCCTTTGCTTAAAGTCCAGCTCTGCAGGTACTGAAGGAGTTTCTCTTCAGACACAATGCTTGAAGGTAAGGGCTGCTTTTGGTGAGCATACAGTCGTAGTAGAAAAAAAAAAACAAACCTGAAAAGCCAAATCTGAACAGGTGTACCTTCCCCTATAATGATTTCAAGCCATGTTTAATCATCATGCTTCAAATAACTTGTCCCCTGAATTCCCAGACATGAAGGTGTCTAAGACTGCAGGAACTATGAACACCATCAGAGTGGGGCATCATTTCTTTGGACCAAACCAAAGGGTCACTGGAGCACACACATCCACATGGCCCTCTGGCACAAGAAAGTGTGGGCTTTCAAATCCACAGTCACATTAGCACTTTCCAGGATGTTAATGCTTTTAACATTCTGAACTGTGGAGTTTTTTTCTTCCAGTTTTAGATTAATCACCAAGATCTGTGTTGCAACCATGAACGTTGAGCCCATAAAAGGTGATGTGGGCAGTGGATCCTTACAGATCTGGTTGTCGTCTGAGGCTTGATTTTGTTTCACAGGTCTCTTTCAGATCCCACTGGGGTGTCTAGTTTGTCGGTTCTGAGCTATGCCAGGGCTGCATTTCAAATTACAGATAATGGATATAGAAAAAATTAAAAAAGAAAAATGTTATTCGATCTAATATGCCTTCTTTTACCACAGAAGTAGTAACAGCAAATGTGACAACTGTAATGACAAAAGGAATTGCTTCCAAAAGTTTTGAGCAGCTGAAAATGTAGTGGAGAGGAGAAGGAAGTAGGATTTAGGACAAAAACTGAAATTCAACCTTAGATGTAATAATAAGTATCTACACATATTGTCACAAAAATCTTCTCATGAAAAGTATTCCCAGTGCACCCTGCAAACCCTGCACTACTTTAACTGTCCTATTTAGAGCCCATTTCATGCAGTGTACCCATTGGTAAGACACGGTGGCAGGACTCACTTTTTGCTCATATCTCTATACTCAGTGGCTGCCCTCCTCACAAATGCCAGTAAAGGCTAGGGCATTTCATCCAAGATTTTATCTTTTGTTCAGTGGCATTTTGGCATTAGTTTCACTACCCTGCTGACAGAGACATTTGAGCATTTTTATTGATTCAGAAATTGGGGCATTAAGACTCATCTTTATAGTTCACCAAAAAGTAAATATTTCAAAATGTAAAACTCCTCATACGGCTTTTAAACTTTATGGACTGAACACTGAGTGTTGTAAATTTTTTTTTTTCAGTAGTGTAAGCTCTGTTTTACAGAAAACAGTAACCATTAATTCTGCTTGCTGAGAGTAAATGAACAAAATCAGACCTGCTCTATGAAAAAGGAGGATTTGGTCACCATAATGAAAGTACAGATTTTTCACATCTTCTGTTTTCACAACATCTAATCTTTCCTAACTCATGGATTTTACCATACAGTCATATCTTAAGAGAGGAATGATTTTGTGCATTGTAATGCAGTTGGAATGAAAAGTGATACATGTGGAAATGAGAATGAATGAGGGACGATTTGGAAAATAGCTTTTTCCTCTTCTTCACTGTAGTACTTACGTACTAACTTGGGAGGTTATCCATGGTAGCATCAGCTATATCTTCGTCCTTCCTGGCTGCTGTTTTCCTACTCTTAAATGCATCCAGTGCTGAAGACTCCAGAATTTCTCCACACAATCCATTACAGGGCTTCATATTCTTACTATCATACAGGTTGTGGTTTTTTTTTTTTTTCTTTTGGTATCTAACAAGAATCTTCCCTATTTGAGCTTAAGCCTCTTCCTACCTCTCCAGCTCACCGCAGGCCAACACAGATGTATTCTTCTGCTATTTGCAGTAACTCTTTAGATATTTAAAGACATTCTCACTATCCCCTCCATCTCCTTTTCTTTACAGTAAGCAGATGCAGTTTGTCTACTCTTCCCCCCACAGGTAATAGCTGTAGCTGTGGTGACTGCTACAATATTCTGGACCTTGTCCAGATTATCTGTGTCTTTCTTACGTGCTGTGACCAAACTGAACTCAATGAGGCCAGATTCATGGAGAGTCAAATTGTCAGTGTCACCTAGAGTCTTCTGGCTCTTGAATTACTTTCCTAGCACTGGTACTGGGCACACCACAGCCCCCAGGCTGTGTGTCCTGCATGCAGCATCTGCATGACCCCAAACATGCTCCAGCAGCCTCTAGCACATACATGGCACCACTTCAAAGAGAACTATAGGCCTCTTGCCTCCACTTCCTACAATCATGGTGTTTCAGTGAGAACCTGGCCCCAAACTAATCTTGCTTTCATCTCCACCAGACAATTTATCTTCCTCTTTTTGCTCCCAGACCTCACAGCCACACAGGACAAGATGATGCGCCTTGGCACTCATTGAGCTCTCCTTGTCTGCAGAGAGCAAAATTCTTCACATGAGGGAACTGCATGTAGGAAGGACTGAGAATTCAGCAAGCCTCACATAAATCATCTAACCTCTCTCACAGTGTCCTTCAGCTGCTTGAGAGCTTATTACCCCCACCTTATGATACTGCATGCTAATCCTGTGGCTTTCTTGAGAAACTTATCTGTACTGAACATCTACAGAGCACTACCTGGTCATCTGTTCCTTTCTTTGCAAAACATTACATCCTCACCACTGTCTCTACACTTGATGGAGGTTTTGGGAAACTGTTTCCTGGCAGTGGCTTTTTTTTTTTTTTTTTTTTTTTTTTAACAGATTTGAGACCCACCACCAAAGAGAACAGCTTCAAAACTGCACTGGAGGATCAGGCATGTGCAGTCACTAGAGGAAGGGAAAACAGTTGTGCACTGTCCCCTAATGATTGCTTTTCATATGTGTCTATCTGTCCCATAATCCATGTTCTCTCTTCCTGGCTATAAGGTCTGGTTGCAGGAGTTGGGTATGAAGGGCTGGAAGGGGGTTTGAGGTGGCTGAGGGGAGTGTTTGTGGGGGCAGCAGAGTAGGTTGTGCTGTTCTGGATGGATGCAGCTACAGAAACCTCAGGGTCCAGGACTTCAGGTGAGAGCAGCTGATACACACACAACTTCTCAGAGGACAAGATACAGGAAACAGTAAATAACTGTCTATGAACCACCTAGGAATAGTTGCACTTGTGTGGACCCAGACCAGAGGCAGGGCAGGCAGGATCTCCGGCTGCTCAGTCACAAGGTGCTCCAGATGGCCTCCACATTGGGGTCAGTACTTTTGTAGCTGTATCTGCTAGTGACAGCTCAGTGACTAGGATTCAGCTTCTCCTCGACAGTCAGGCTGCTCCTCAGCATGGACATGGCCTAAAAGCATCTCTTACTGCTTCAAACATCTTTTAATTTTGCTCAGTATAGAAGGTTAAAGTAGCAAGATGGCCAGAGAGTAGCCTATGGTGGGCTGACCACACAAGTAGACTGGAGAGCCATAACAGCACAGAACTGGCATGGAGTGGGTTGCCAAAGTACTTACCCAATGTCCTGGCAGGTTTTTTCAGCCTTTGATGATGTTACTGAAGCTCAAGCAGATGAACTTAATGCTAGCTTACAAATTTCTTCCTGAGCAATACTCACACCCATGAAGTACAGATGTATTTTGGAAGGGAGTAAGATACGTTGAGAGGTACCTCCCTTTTTCCCTTGGGCTGTGCTAGCAGCCTTCCAGCTCAACCCAGCCCTCTCCCAGACAGCAGTCCTCGTTCCTGCAGTGCAAACCCACTGGCACTCCCCCCTAAAGCCCCAACTCTGCTGCAGTAAGGAAAGTTAAAGCCAATATTTTCCTCCCAGGATAAGAGGGAAAAGAAGAGCACTTCACCTTACATTTAAACCCCCTAAAATAAGGGCTAAATAAGCTTGAAAGAGACTGCCTGGTGCGTGCGCGTCCATCTGGGAGCAGGGAGCTGGTGGGGGTGAGGGGGGGGAAGGTTTGACTGACACAAGTGCGCACCTCCCTTCCTCATCTGACCTGACAAGTCACTCCAGAGGATCGCCCCGTGCCCCGCTCCCCGGCAGGATGGCATTCTCCTGCGAAGGAGGGATCACATTACCCAGGCCCCTTGTGTAATTTTGGTTCCCAGCAATTGTTTTCTGGTGACCTTTTATTGTTAACAATTAGCGCTGGAGCTGGAGCACGACTGGTGTAAGCATATTTTACATCCTCCTCAAGCAAACAAAAAAGCTGGGTGGGCACGGGCTTGTTTCCTGGTTCACACCCATGACTCCTTTGTGTCTCAGATCTCCTCCCACCGTGTGTCATAGTCAGCAAACCCACTCCCTTACCTTTTGGCTCCCAGATAGAGTGACGTCTTCGAAGGATGCGTAGGCATGCTCTGTGTATCCTATTCTCCTCTCATATCCTATAGGAACTCTGCCTCTCCCTGATACTCAGTCTTTCCTTATCAATGAGGCCAGAAATGTAAGTCCCTGTGCAGCAGAGTGCAAAGAGCAAGTATGAAGGATGGTTTCGATTTGTTTTAATGTACAGACCATAAACATCGCCTCCAGCACTATGCTTTGGGTGCTTGTGTATACTTCTGTACAGTAAATATCTTAACAGACAGCTCCCTCTGCTCGACCCCAGTGATATACATGTGCCCCTGGAGACACAAACAAATCAACAATCTGCTAATCATCACATGTAATAACACAGAATTTCTTCTTCCCCTCCACTTTATTAAACTACGCCTGGGGAAAAAAGGCATTGTTGGCCGCCTGCTCCAAAATGAACAGAACTTTAGACCTATACGCCGAGTTCCTGAACTGAGGACCCTTCCCTGACGTATAGCACTTTGCCAGTAAGTCTCTGTCTTTCCTGTGGGGGAGAAAGGAAGGTGGGGAGGCAAAAGAGCCAGGAAAGGCACTCTGGTCCAATCTTGTTCCCTGCAATATGGCATGGGTGTATGAGGGGGTGTGTATGGGGGGAGGGAGGGGGGGTGGCGGGTGCAGTGGGGCACTACATTTATCAAATTGTGATTCTTTTAGGGTACAATATGTGATTAAAAACAACAACCTGAATTTATCCTGCAGCCTGTTGGCAGCTAAGACATAACTCATTCTTTCTGTGGATAGCTTTACTTAGTGGGTCTGTGCCATGACTAATGAAGCCATCTCTCCGCTAGTGTGCTAATTCCAGACCTTTTGGGAAGGAGCCCAGCTGCAGCTTGCTGCATGGCCCTCCCTTTGCAGGCTCCTTATGGCCACCCTGCAGGTCCCTCTCACCACCCACACGGTACTCAGGAAAAGTGTGAGAAAATATTTCTCCCTTAAATCTGCTTTAGGAGGGCTCTGCTTTGCAATGACATTTGAGGACAGATTTTCTGGGGCACTTCTCATTTTATCCAAAACATTTGAAAGCCAGTTCCTTGGCAATCTTCTTGCATGCTCCTCGGTGGCATGTAATCTGATCTTGCCATACCCACTGGCTGTGGGGACAGGCACACATTTCACCAGTAAAGTCACAGTTAAACCAAACATTAAACTGTCCAAGAACTGACTTCCTCGACAGCTCTGATTCAGGCTCCCAAAAATGCTCTGCACGGTGAATCATGCTTCCTTCTGGAAATGACAGAACTTCCTCATCATGGTGTTCTAACTTGCCCTCTCCTCGTCTCCGGTGCTATCAGGAAAGGATTGAATTGCATGCCACATTTTTTCCGTGGTCGGCAAGGAGATGCATCCTTTTTGAAGAGGAAGAATTTCTATGAGTCAAAGGATGACAAACTGAAAATTAGTACCAGCCACAGAAATAAATGACAAACAACAACATAAAGCCCTGTAGAGGTGGCCAGTGGGTGTATATTGGATGTTTGCCTTTCTGGCAACTTGAGTTGCCTAACTATTGCAAGATGAACTTGCTTTTCACCACTGAAAGCAGTAACAAAGTTGAAAATGCTAGTATTAACTGCCTGTCCTTCTTTCCTGTGTGTGGTTTGACAGGTCATCTCTGCTTGCAAATCATGTAAGGCAGTGCTGTACATGAAAGGTCCCAGCGTCCAGCCCAGCTCTGAAGGACGATCGCATTTGCCATCTACACAGCAAGGCTGTGGGGAGGGGGAGGAAAAAGGGTAGTGCTTCTGGTGGCTTTTTCCAATCAGACTTACACAGCAGACTGGTTCACAGACATTGCAATGACAGCAATTTACAGAGACAGTTTGCTGCACAGAACTTTAAAATCAAAACAACAACCCCCTTCCTTCCCCTCCACCTCCCCCAAAACCCTATGATTTACTGAACAACATGTAGTTGGGATAAATACCTTACCATATGGTAAACGATGACTTTCACTGGAAATCAAATTTTAAGCATCTCTTTTTGTTTCTTTGTATACAAATTTTTAACTCTCTCAGAGACAGGATAGGTGAAAGCCCCATATGCAGAGACTGTCTAGTCATTATTAGTTGCAGTAGCAAAAACCCATAGGAACAGGTTTTGAACCTCATTTAGCCATAATATAATGGGAGGGCTTGGACATCAAAAACTGGAGAGTGGTTGAATAGAAATAGAGGGGCAATTACTGTGACTTCCTTAGAGCAAACCTACCTTCCTTACCTAGCCATATTCCACAGTCAGCAAAGCAGTAAGTACCTGATAGAGGAGAGGAGTAAATAATATTAAAATCTGTGACTTTTCATGCATTTTATCTAGATGAAATGCACTTGTCCAAGTCTAATTTAGGAACACTCAGTGTGGTTGAGTCTTAAGTTTGTATTCCTGCACTTTACATTGTCCCTGATAAATGGTATTATTTCTGTATTAACATTTATTTTTTTTTACATGGTTCACACTTGCTGCCCATAGCAGATGAAGAATGTTAGAGGCAAGCATGAAGAAAAGAAGCTAAATAAATGCATAGTCCTTCTTAGCCCATTTTGGGTTCCCTGCTGCACACAGTACTTAAAGCACACCTAAGGTGGAAGCCAGGGAACACAGATTTGGAAGAACCATTGAGTCCATAAATAGGTCAATTTCTACCCTGAAAATATGATTTGCTGCTTCTTGAAAGTTTACCCCAAATCTTATTCCTCCAAGTTATCTGGCCAGGACAACCTTTGTGGTGTCTGTTTTAACTCCAAAACTGCTAGTAACATCAATCCATTACATAAATTTAATGTTTTTGGTCAGCAGCTGATTCAATAACAGGAGCAATAACTATTCTTAATAATGACTAACAGTCAGTCCTTAAAATACATATAGAATCATGGAATCATAGAATCATTAAAGTTGGAAAAGACCTCAAGGATCATCAAGTCCAATGCAACACCACCTAACTCACTAAACCATGTCCCGAAGCACCACATCTACACGTTTCTTGAACACCTCCAGGGATGGTGACTCCACCACTTCCCTGGGCAGCCTGCTCCAATGCCTGATCACTCTTTCAGTGAAGAAATTTTTCCTAATATCCAGCCTAAACCTCCCCTGGTGCAACTTGAGGCCATTTCCTCTTGTCCTATCACTTGTTACTTCAGAGAAGAGGCCAGCACCCACCTCACTACAACCTCCTTTTAGGTAGTTGTAGAGAGTGATAAGGTCTCTTCTCAGCCTCCTCTTCTCTAGACTAAACAACCCCAGCTCCCTCAGCCGCTCCTCGTAAGACCTGTGCATAAGAACAAATATATGCAAAAAGCCCTGTGATGGAGTAGCACATATTAAGTTATCTGCTTATTCGTGACCCTGAAATCATGAACATTTAGCAGACTGATCTGGAGCTGCAAGGGTCGGGGGTAGGTATTGAATCCCCAGGACTGATAATACTCAGCAGTTTTGCAATCAGACAGGACCTTGCCAATTTGCTCACTCATTTTCTTTGGTCCCTCAGATGTAAAAATGAGAGGTCTAATCCCACTGCCACTGTACAGGGTATGCCTCATTGATGGTGTCCAAAACAAAGTAATCTGAATCTAACGGGAAAATTCACACATCAGAAGCATGTACATTCATGGAAATGTAATTGAAACAACACTCAGAAAGAACATTTGTTTTTTTCATTTTGTTGGTTTGAGAGCTCTAGTCTTAATGCAGAAAGGCTTATTTTAAACCACAAAGAGAGAGCTGTGGGAATTCAAAATTATCTATTTTCAGCAGCGATGTCTGTTGCATTTTTTTATTCATCTGTCTTTCAGATGAGGGTTTGAGCCCATTTTTTGTACAGCTGTTGGCAAATCTCCCCTTGACAGCAGTGAAAGGGGCTGATTGTTCATCTTTGGAAGATACTTCAGATGTCTTCTGTCACACAATAAGCACATGCAAAAAGAAATTGTTTAGGTCAGATAGGCTGCAACACAAGTTCCCAGGAGAGGGAAGACTCAGTTTACAGGAGTGTGCAAGGCTTGCATGGACAGGAGAGGCACAGCAGGCTGAAAGGGGCACTTTGAACCAGGGAAAATGCAACAGACCAGTACCAGCTCTTGTCACTGTGTCTGCAACCCAAGATAAGGACCTGCAGGCAGCAGTGGTGGCCAGAAGGAGCTTTGGAACTGGGAAAGTGCTGGCTGGAGTGGCAAGTGCAGGACATACTCCTGGCACCAAAATGTCTCCTTATAGCTCTGATGGGTCATATAAAAATGCTCTGTGTTTGGGTAATGCTTGGTTGGTTTTATAACATACAGTACTTATCAATGGGACATTCATTAATTTAACTGCATACAGTGATTATGGATTTAGAGGGCCTGTTCACTCCCACCCCCTTTAACATCTGTGAATACCACAGCGAGTAGAAAAATACCATAAAAATTCACAGAAAGTCTTTTCTCGAAGTGCTACCCTGGAAAAGAAATAATTCATCTACTCGGTGAACTGCTCAAGAATCAGTGAGCTATCTTCAGAAAAACTGTCAAAATCAAAATCGCAAAACTTTTCTATCACTTCTAGTGAACAAGCTGGTCTCTCTTTTCTCCTACAGATCCACATGTGTATGAACACATAACCATGGTTATGAATGCTTTTTTTCAAACAACTCCTCCCCATACACAGCCCCTTCTCCTGCTGCCCTCTCCACATGGACGTGTTCAGGCTCTTTGTGCTTCTGCTCACAGAAAGGGCACTACCCTTGCACACACAGAGATGTAAAATGAAACACAACCCCAGGGCCAATGGCTCTTCTCAGTGTCCAGGCAGACACTGCTACCCAGGGAGCCTCAGGGAAGAAACTCCAGCCAAACCATGGCTCCTCCTAGCTAACGCTGTGCTGGTGACTCTTCGACTGTGGACTCATCCACTGCAGTCCCACGAGACCCCACCAGCTACGCAGGGCTGGAGCAGGTCAGCACATGGCTAAGATGTCTTCAGAGGGTTGTGGCATGTACTCCTGGTGACTCACTAGGAGTTCACCAAATGAACCGGATCCCAAGCACTGAGCTTGGGATGACCATGTGCAAATGGAAGAAAAGGGATGGAGAAAGTTTTGTTCTTGCTTTTTTTCATGGTGATTGATGGCAAGTCCAAGAAAGGACTCCAGGATTAGAGGGGGGAAACCATGATCATTACAGAAATAGAATTTAAAAGGGATAAAGCCAGCTAGATGGGAGCTGGATCCCACAAGACACCATGTTCTTCTCACCCTAGAAAGATGGTTGCGAGAAAATCAGAGAAGTGAGTGACCAGTGGGCGGCGATAGTCTTTACTACCAGAGTAAGGATGTCCAAACAGCAGCACAGAGAGACATGAAGGAAAGAGAATAGAGTTGTGCAGAGAGGTAAGAGCTGATATATCGGTCTAGAGAAACTAAGCAGCACAACAGAGTACCACCAGCACCCACCATGCTATTGAGTATGTGTTGCTGGAGAGGAAAGCAGGGAACTAAGTCAGGAGCCATGTCTCAGAAATACATCTGGTTTTGGTGTTTCCCCTTGGCTATATGTCAATTGTCTTACTCTGTTCTAGGATATGGGAAGAGTAGCTGGGCCAGTGATTTGCAGAGCAGGCTATGATCTGTTTTTTTCCACCCTGGCCTCCCTCTAATCCATCCCACTATTCACCATGGGGAGACAGAGGGAAAAGGAAACACTGGGCAGGCCTGGTCAAGTCTACTCTCCATAAGGAATGCCTCTAAAGCAAGGAGGTTGATTTCTGCTGGCCTCCAGTGAGCTCTTCATGGTCATTTGTACTGATGTGGTGCTGGTGGAGACCACAGAGACCCAAGGTGCTGACCAGGGTGCTCCCATTAAGCAGAGCTAAGGCTCAGATAGGCTGCGGGCTTTGGGGAACCTGCAGTCCTTTGCCAAGGTAAAGTTGACAGGTTTTATGTGCCAGAATCGAGGAAAAAAAAACCTAGCATAGCATGCTAGCACTTTGAACATTGCATGCTAACTGCTCTACTGGAGAAATGAGCAGTTGTTGCAAAAGTACCAGAAAGTTGCAGGCTACATGGTTTTTCACATAGGATGCAGGACACGCTCATATGGTATAGGATGTTCAGTAATTCTAATAATACATCAAATATGGGCTTAGAAGTTAGTTTTCGAGAGTTTCATGGTTTGGGCAAGAATCCTTTCAAAATATTTCTTCAGGCAACCAGTAGTTTAGGACTAAAGAGTTTATCTTGGTTAATTCTGACTGTTTTAAAAGGAAAAATGGTGGGGATCAGATCCTTAGCTGTTGTAAATTGGCACTGCTCCACCAACCTAAATTATCTTTTGAGTTCATACACTAGTTAGAGAGAATCTGGCCCTATTCTGCAACTACTTAATCATATAGATTTTCATTGTATTAGCAAGAACCAGTTTGGTTTGAATGAAGAAATACTAGATGTTTCTTCAGCTCACCTATGCTTAAGTCCAAGCACTACTCGTGATCTTCTGTACCATCAGTGTTTGTCATCTAAATGCTAAAATGGATTTCTCAATCACATAGCTAAGATTGATGTAGAAATGTTAATTTCTGTGTCTACAGAAGCCAGTCACAAATACCTATTAAATGTACTGCTTCTGGGCAACAGCTGGTGGGGAGTGATGACTTTAGCTTGGCTCTATGTATCTTATCTATGCATACTATTTTCTGCACATTTTTCAAATCCATTAATAAAGTAGAAACTATACAAGACCTTTGGTGCCACATGTGTTGCTTAGACTGTGTTTCCTCTAGTTGCCAAGGAAAGGAAAAGTGGGATAAAGAGCTGCTAGTAAAACAATTTCCAGGATTCCCTATTTTTCTTGCTTGTAAAAAGGTTCACTTCAATTTAACATTAGTTACTAACAAATGCTCGGCATAGGGGACTAGTGCCTTGATTTATGTTTCCTTGTGATGTACTTTTGGCAATTGCCCAAACTGTTTTTTTCCTTAGTGCTTCATTGATTAGTGCAAGGTTGTAAATTGGTAAACCTTAGTAAATGCTGGATTTGGTGTATCCAGTTTGTATATGTAAGTTTGTATTCCTGAAATGCATCAACCCTTTGAAAGGCAGCCTTGCTAAGTCTATATATATGAATGTTAATTATCGTGGAGGCAAAGCTCATGATTTTATAGCCTGATGTGAATTTGGTACTTAAAACAGGAATTAAACCATTTAATTATTTTGGAAGCATATAAAGCAACCTTCTAAAATTTAGAGCATTTACTTGTTTTATACAGAATTAATTTTCTGAAAATTGACATAGCAAAGTATGAATTAGTGTGATTTTTTAAAAAAATATTAAAGACATGCTTTAAAAATTTTTCCATGTCCATCAACCTATGAGATCCTGATTTATCTTATATAATTCAGCTTAGAATTACCATGTGGCTACAACGACATAAAACTTCATTCTTTTTTCTTTCTGACAGTTCCTCTTCCAAAGGAGTTAAATGATACTATATTCCAGAGATTGCCACAAATATCTTTCCTCTTTGCAAATATCTGTTGCTGCTATTATTACCAATGCCAGCACAGTGCAGGAAAAAATACCGTCTGTCACAATGATCCCTATTCCCAGACCAGTGGGAATGAAATCTAAACTGCCCTGGGATAACACTGCTGTTGGGGATGTTCTCAAAAAGACAAAATGGTGTGCTCTTTGATAGTTATGCAAAATTAAGAATTGTAGAGTATATGAGTATATGCAGTCGAGGGGCTGGCTAGAGACATGCCTCCTTAGGCTTGAAAGGAATTCTGAAATTAATGTTAAAAAAAAAGACACCATAACCAGGGCAACACTAAAGCTACAGGACACTGTTGCATGATGGATCCCTTGGCAATGAGGACTGGGCACAGAGGAGTCTGTGTTTGCGGATGCAGAAGTAGGGTATGTACTCTTAGGTGCCTTGGTTCTTCACGGTTTTGTTTTTGTTTTCAGTTTTTATGCTAACTGTGGCACATATAGAATGATTTTAACATACAACATAAGAATTTTTATTTGTCTGAATTATAATACACCATATGTGAATGCATCTGTTCTTCACTGTGTTACATTTATTATTTGTACTATGGTGGGGCCTCAAGTTTCCACCTCAGATCAGGGTTCCAGCTTGCTAGGCAATGCACAAACACATAATGGGAAACACTCCCTGCCTTGAGAAAAACATACTCTAAATTGACAAAAAAAACTCAGGGTGGGAAAGGAAAACAGAGCCAGAGTATCGTTCCATGGTAGCCTAACCTCATCTAAACTGAAGTTGCCACAGTCCCACACCTCCAATCCAGACCTCCGACTGCCCGTTTGGTGGCTTAAACTGGCTCACGGCTTGCGCAACGGCATCCCGGCAAGGAGAAGAGTACAATCGATCTAAAACTAATTACCTTTTTTTTTGGGTAAGGTTAGTTTAGCAGAATTAGCTCAAACCTCACATGTCCCAAATGACTTGGTGACAGCAAAGCACTCTAGGAAGGATCCTGCAGCCAGGATCCGGCCCTTGCCTACAGCAACAAGTAGGATACCCAGGACTGGACAGGTCAGGCACAGAGTAAATGCTCTGGCACATGCTAGCAAGCAGAATTTGCTCAGGAACTCGGTTTGTCCCGCTCTTTCTCCCCTGTGTATGCATGTGTGCATGCGCACCCGCACACACACGTACATACATGCCCACATGATGGTACAGAGGCTGGAGAGCAGCATAGGATGGCCAACATTTCTGGATCTTCAGAGCAGAAACTCAAGGCTTCTGGGGCTATGCTAAGCTCACCAGGCTGCGGTCAGTAGATACCATTTATGAACCCTTTGATGTTAAGTGTCACGTTACTAACAAACAGTGTGCATTACATATGTTCGTATCACAAAATATAATGGGAATGGTTTCCATCCTCAGATCTGTGTGTGCTTTCTGCTCCTTTCATTTTCAGCTTGCTCTCTTGTTTTTAAAAGTCCACTGGGGCTTGCTCCATCTCAACATTTGGTTTCCTTCTTTGTCCTCCTACTGCAATCTGTTACCTCTTGTTATCTAGCATTATCTCTTTCTTTATTCCTTTATGCGGTCTTGTATGGTTGCTCCTGCCACTAGGAACAAGTTGCCTACCTCCAAAGGCATATATATACTTTTTTTTTAATTCTCATTTTAAAACACATGTTTTTCCTGTATTTATGATGCAAAATGGTTCTGTCCTTCTCTGCTATGGGCCATGAAGAATGCTTGCTTTAATTTACCCTACATGCTGTGCTGTTGCATTCTTCTTGTATGTAATTTATGCCACATACTGTGAACTCCCTTGTATTATACAACATAAAGTTACCAGATGGGTGAGTGCAACGCATGCTTTAAAATGAAGGCTTTAAAGCAACTGCTTAATCCAAAGCTGCAGAACAAGCCAACCCCAAAAAAGAAAGAGTAATACGCAAATAGGTCAGTACTTATTATGTGGGGCTAACACTCTGAAGAACACTTGCTAATTAGCATACCATGCTATTAACTTTTCCTTGAGATTTATTTTTTCCTGTTTGCTTTTCATGGTGTATGATGGCAAAAGATGGAGCCAACAACAGAGCATTAATGGGAAAGGAGGATATTTGGTCCTAAACAAGGAGCGCTCACTTTTCAGAATGAATTGGTGCCCAGCACTTGGAGATCTGTTTGTCTGCAGTTAGTGGGTCAGGTTGGCTCAGTGCTTTGCCAGGCTGTTGGGAAATCTGTAGAAGATATTTAGCATATGGAGGTTTTTTTGTTCTTGATCCCTTCCCCTTCCCCTTCCCCTTCCCCTGGAAAGGCCATATTATATGTCCCTAGGGTTTATTTTACGCTGTGTGGATTGAATAACTGAGGAGCTCTAGCTCTCAGTTAACACTGCTCTAAGCATTGCCTGCTTCCTGGGGCACATGTTGGCGCAGCAGCTGCATAGCCCTCATCCTCCCCTTGTCCCATTAACAGGAGGGCTACATCCAGCTGCTAATCTGCAAAATTTGCTCTGCTTTTGCTGCCCTGGACCATGCTACGCAAGACTTGGCTGCATCAGTACAGTGCACGCAGTCTGGCTTGGGCCTGGAGAAAGCTGGTGTGGCCATAGAGGGGTCCTGCACTAACCAGTCCTATCACCCATCTTGGGATTACGCATGTGCTTACACAACACTTCGTGGGGGAAGCAGGGATATCCTGGGTGAAATCTTGGCTCTGTAGAAGCTGACAGAAACTCTGCAATGTGTTGGCTGTGAAACAAGACCTTCTTCCTACTGATGTGCTGCAGGGAGGCTGTGATCGCTGATACCACCAAGCAGCAAGGTGGCTTGCTCAGCCAGGGCTCCAGCAGAAAGAAAGGCTGGGAACAACCATACATTTCAGGTGGGCTATTGGAAATCAGTCTGGGATTGCTAAACAGATGGTGTCACACTAAGCTTCAGCACCACCGCTCCCTGCGATGAGCATTTTCAAAGAAAAACGTGAGGATGGGGAGAAAAATATGTTAGTGTGTGACAAAATCCTACTGTGTTATGGAAGGGCCAGTGGAAGGAAGGGGGATGTGGAAAGAATCTATCTACATGGTAAAACGAATGGATAGCACATCTATGCTAGCTAGCACTGGTAACAGCAGAAGTGAAGATATACTAGCATGGGCTTTTAATACACTGTTCAGAATAAAAATGCAAGTTCTCCTCATTATGCTCTGGTGGCAGCCTGTGCTGAAGCCTGCATGGCCTCGTCTTGGTGTTCTTGGGACTTGGGCTAGCTAGCTCGAGCTAAGATGGCCATGCCAGTGCATGCTGCAGTAACATCTTGGCAGGAAAGGTGCTGGATGGAGCAAGAAGGAGAAATTGCCAAGGGGAGCTGGATTCTCTAAAGGTAGACAAAAATTCAGCTGTGAGCTCACAGCTGAGAAGTGAAGATGCAGGACCGTGATTTGCCTTCTGCCTTATCCGTCCTCTTTGATACCAAGGCTGTAGCTGACAAATGGACCTATTGCACCACCCATATCTAGACTATGTTTTTCAAATGGTCCCTGCTGTCCCACCTGGTGTAGCCTTAATTGCTTTAACTATGAAATTGGCACCAGAAAGATGAGGAATGAAAACAATTGTATTGGTCATGTTAAGAAAGCAAGTCTAGCAGAACAGGGTGAGGTTGGTGCTGTAACCACCTTTTGTGCTCTCCTACTCTGAGTGACATATATGCAGTATTTTCTAAGGACACAGAGGTGCTTGGACATATTTCAAGACCATTTCATTACCATTTACATTCAGATGTTTTAATTGTAAGTCATAGACCAGAGCTCACCAACATAGGTATTAGGTATTTCAAGTTTCCTTCTCAATTTTTTAAAAAATTTCTTCACCACTCTGAATGGTGATGGATTATGCTTTTGCTGCAAATTATTTTAAAAAACCCCGTTAAGATCTTGTCTCTGATACAATGAATTTCTTATTGACACTAAATTGTCAGTGTAATGGAACTGATAAATACATTTCACACTTAGTTTAACATGCCTTTAAATAATCAGGTTAAAGGACTGAGAGTAAGTAAGGAGAACATCTAAAATAGCTGCTGATAGTTTTCCTTTACATTCTATAAGGCTTGACGTTTTAATAATCAACCCATTTCTCACATGCATTCTCACGTACTTAAGTAAGTTGGACACAATCCAGGCATTGATTGACTGTGCTTTGCAGCACTTGCTAAGTTTCTTTTTCTTCTAGAGGAAAAAGAAACTCAAGAAAGAGAAACTTAGTGCAATAGTGCCTGAAATAAAGTATTACATCATGGGGCCTGAAAATAACTAATATGGGGCTGCTTGTCATAGGCATGTTTTCCCTTTCTGTATGACAGCCATTAGATGAGACGTGTCAGTGCAGCCAGTACAGTAGCTTCTTCTCTAAAGATATATATGCATGTGTATATGCATGTATTTAACTTCTGTTCAGGGCTTAGTCTCCATCAGTACCTAATTTTTGGTTGCAATTCAATCCTGCTATTTGGGAATCGGATGCCACTGGACTGATTTATTAGTGAACCTCTGATGCCAGTCTCACAGCACAGTGTTTCAAGAGCAAGAAATCCCAAATTTAAAATCTCATTTTCTGAGCTTCTCTAAACACCTTTGTTCACTGCCTAACACAGTCAAAAACTGTGCACTGGGTCAGGTGTTCCTGAATTGGTATTTCCCAAGAGAGAGCATGCTGGAAGATCCCAGATGCTCAAAGAGCAGAGAGGACAGAGCCTTCTCTTTGGAGCTCTTGGCTCCCTTTCACGAGGCCTGCTCTGACATCTCATGCAATGTTTTGCTTCTCTGTTGTAGTGGTCTGAGAACAATATATGTCCTTCAAGCTTTTAATTCTTTTGGTTTGGGTGTTCGCAGTGTCATCGAGAAGGAGAGAGGCTGATATGTTGATTTTCACAGCACTAGGATGTAATTTTCGAGAGAGAAATCTGTCACATGATGAGAAAAGGAAGAACACATACTGGCTGATTCAAGACAAAAAACTTCTGCTTACATGACTAAGACTTAGTCACATACCTGGGACAGGGTTCTGTATTGGCCTTAAAACTGGTGTGAAGGGAACATCCTTAGTTTTGGCAGGGGTGGGAGTTCAGTGCATTTTTCAGGGATGAAACTCAGAAGAACAGAGAAGGTCAGTTTAACCTTGTGGTTGTGGTTACGAATGAGCAAAGAAGTTTAAATTACACTGGAGGACAGCTTCTTTAGTCACAGGAGCCTGTTGCACACTTTACATCCTTTATAAATAAATACGAGCACTTTGTGTTTTTACAGCAATAAGCAAACTGCTAAGACACAATGACTAGGTTGTTCTTATTTAGCTTTGCTGATGGTAAAGTTCCTTAATGGTTACTCAAGATCACAGCTACAGAACAGTCTATACACAGAACCACCATGCATTTTTCACAAGTGCAATACAGTAGTTTTTCAGCAGATCTCTCTTCTGCTTCCTCATCATTTTAAATTATAAGCATCAAGCAAAAGAGAAAGAGCTAATTGCATTTGTGTTTAATCAATCCAACAGCTCATTCCAAATCTGATGGATTGTTTTGCATATCTGGCTGAATTCAGCAGAAGTATTGGTTTCCTTCATAAGCAACTCATACATCATGCACAGGATTGCTTGGATATTGATCTCTGCAACTTTTCCTGAGACATATAAATGGTGATGGCTGAGATTCCTTGCTGCACTTCTCCTGGTTCACCTTGGGATCTGCTGCACTTTTACTTATTCCTGCTCCTTTCAAAACCCATCTCTTGTACCACAGCCGACAACACTGCAGTTCTGTCTCACAAAATGCCTGCTCGCAGAAATCTCCAGATGTGGTTCAGAGCTTCTCCCTGCCACTCATGTGCCCCGGCGTTTTGCTGGCTGATGCTGGTTGACTGTATGTGCTTGCTCAGTGACACTGGGTCCATCCAAACCTCCCTGGGTTCCTCAATCAACTTTTTCTAAATTGTTCCAGGAGTGGTGGCCTTTGAGTGACTGACTCACTGAAGCCCTATTAACTGAATAATAGGACATATCCCACTGTTTTACCTGGCATCTGCTTCCATTAAGTAATATTAAAGTTGTCATTAGTAATAGAATCAGAAGTAAATAAAAGCCTGAAGTCAGTAATGCTCCTACTGATTTATGTCACCAGTCATAAGAAAGATCTGAATCAGACCTTTAATCTTTATTAGCCAGGTGATTAAGTACAAAGTGACTTTCTGGGAGTGAGAGCAGATGCCCAAGATATATTTACTAAAACTTAGGTAGAAAATGCACTTGTGTTTCAAATGGCACCTCATACTAGGTGGCATTTACAAAAACACGTAACTGTACAATGCTGAAATGATGGGGCAGCCCTTTAATAAGTCACGTGCAAAAAAAAGGTCTTTTGTGAAGAGAAGCTGCACTTCAGGCATATTCTTATTATTACTCAAACCTAGAGTCAACCAAAAGGGAAAACTCTCATTTCCAACTGTGACAGACTACAGCTCTGCACTAACAGGAAGGCTATTTTAGTTCGGAATTGGGAACTGGATTACTTATTCAAACACTAATTTTCAAAACCGCAAAACTATGTTCTTGTTCCCTTTGCAGCATGTTCCTAACTGTATCCTTTCCACTGAGCAATTGTGTATATAGCCTTTGCTATATACACACACAGCACCTTAGTTTCTGAAATTGGCTTCCCCCAATTTCTGACTGGTTTGAACAACCGTGACTTGTTTCCCACACACCTATTTCAATAACATCCCAGCAGCTACAGCAGGCAGCTTGGACGACGCTTCATATCAGCCTTCAGAACAGCTGTCAGGAAAAGGACAATATTTCTGAGCTACGGATGGATACGCTTGCCATGGATGTTACAGTTTAGGTTCATGCTGCTGCACTCCAGATACCTGCAGTGATTTGCATGCGCTTTGGGTTTAATTCCTGGGTGTGCTGAAGGCACTGGGAGTTGTGCTACCAACTTCCTAAGGAGTCCTGTGTCTTTAATTGCCAGTACAGATATCCCTCCTTTTGTGGAGAATGAAAGTACTCTGCTGCTGTAGAAAATCCTTTTACCAAAGGAAAAAAATCAACAAAAAAGTTGCAATAGCAGGTAAGATAATCAATAAAGAAATGATTCAGACGATGCTTTGAAAGGCAAATGTTAAGGGTCTTTTTGCCATCTGAGCTACAGTCACTGGAATGGAAAGCCTCCTGAGGTATCTTGGTGCAAGGGTAGATGCCTTCTTTAAACATATCAGATGGAAGGGGCAGCCAGCCTGTTCTTCCCAGCTGCTGGAGAGCTGTAGGTGCTTTCTCTCTGTAGGGAGGATATATTCTCCCACATCAGGAGAAATAAGATTGCGCCCTTAAAGAGCAATAGAAAAAATTCCACCCATGTTTCACAATATACTCCAGTGAAGGCTACTGTCACGTGAACTTCAGTATCTCTAGGACAACCAGTGCTGAACCTAGACAGCCTCGGTGTCATGAAAATTGTCTGCTTGAGGGGTCCACAGATGCTGATCCAAAGCCTTCATCAGCCTCCCGCTGCCCTGCCTTGTGAACACAATCCTTGGGGGAAAGCTCTGCCGCTCTTAAGTGAAACTTGACTTGCACATTACTTGTTCAGACAAGCTATGAGTACATACGACTCATCATTTCCCTACTTTGTTTTGCCTGTTAAGCAGCCATCAGCATTTACATCACAATTGATCATAAAAGAGCAAAAATGATGTAGCAGTTCCAGCTTCACCCCTTGTGAGTTACTACAGGAAATTTGCAGTCCTCCCCCGAACTCTCCACCTTAATGCCCCCACTTCGAACAGTCAACGGAGAAAATATTCTGAGAGGTCTACATTTCTCTGCATTTCTTGCCTGTCACATTTTCTCTGTCTAATTGTATCCTCTGGCTTCCCAGTACTTACTCTCACAGTTTTGGAGGAACAAAACATGATGATCGTTGTGATGAGCAGACGAGCACAAACTGAAAAGAGTTTATAAAACTTAAAACAACTTAAGTCTGAAACATCGACGCACAAGCACAAAGGCTGTTTCTTGCTCCTTTAGGCTGAACGAAAAGCTCCAACTGCAGCTTTACTCTGTGGCCAGGTAGCACCGTGATACAAAGATGGCACGGTGAAACGCCACATCAAATCAACTGCAGCAGATTACCTAGGTCAGCTATGTAACTCTGGGTGCATTTCACCTTGCTTTTGTCCTGTCTGCTTGAACCATCCTGCATGGTGAACTGCAGCCACAGCACAATGAGGCCACAGTAAGGCTGATAGGAGAGCCTGCCGTAGCTCTGACATGGTGCTAGAGCTGGCCCTGCAGAACGCGCTGCCCTCCTTGGGGAGTACAGACTGCCATTGCTCTCCAGTTTTTTGGGTAACAAAGTTTCTCTGGCAAACACAACCTAAGCAATTTGGATGCAAACACAATTTGAAAAGGAAGGAGGAAGGTGGGATATGGGGGACTGACTTGCAACCGCAGCCACATGAGCCCTGCATGCATTATATGCTGTGCAGTACAAACGGTCTGACTGCAGCCCTTCATCATTGCAGCGATTTTTGCAAAAATCTTGCCTCATTTCTTTGCCTCCACATGCTTCTCAATACATTTTAAAATAAGCTGTTATAGTTTGAAGGGGTTTTGTTTGTTTCATGTCTCAGAAGGAAAAAAAGGCTTGCTTGTGCTTTACAATGGGCTCAAAGCATGTTTATATCTAAAAGTTTCACTTCAGAAAAGATCCTATGTTAAGAGGACTGCAGGTGCTGGGATTTTAAAGCACATACAATACAGGACTTGAGTGCTAGCTATCCTGGGCAGATGTTCCTCAGCTTTATCCTGTCACACAGTACATGTGCATTACTGATAGCTGGATGGATAAGTATGTACACACCCACACCAGTGGAGCACTGCACTTGATTCTTCTGAAAGCACCCAATTTATCAAGGTACCCAGGAGAATCAGACAGAAAGTGCCAGCATCTTGCTATAAACAGCAGCCGAGGAGGGAAA
>NW_010143933.1:72601-83978 GCF_000699245.1 Pterocles gutturalis
CCTGAATGAAGAAATCCCAGCAGTAGCTTCACTTTCTGTCTGATGAAAATAAGCACATGTCTTAAAAGTATCTCTGTGTGGGGAAGGCAGGAGAGAAAGATTAGAAGGGGCAAAGAGTGTCAGACCTAAAAGTAGAGAAATAGATGTTATGGAAACTGGAGATGCCTGGAAAGCCTGTGATTTATTAATGATGTTAATTAAAGCCAGGTCTGAAGCAGGGTTTAGGTGGACTACAAGTCCCTGTTATGTTATGGATTGTGTTGTAGTCCATGCCAAAGTTAAAACTGTGACTTGGTAAACCTTGCTTGGTGGTTACCTATTTTTGGAGGCAGCTGTCTCAGTAGGCTCCTACAATTCTAGAACTCCCCATGCCCACCTCCTTCCTGCCTTCCACCCCAGTCACGAGCCAGCATCCCTCTCACCCAGGTTGGGTGTGTATCCTCTGAGCATACTCACTACCATCTCTCTCTGGCACAGTAGCAAAGCGTTAGGGAGCTACTGAACAAAACAGAGGTGTAAATGAAATATTAAGAGCTTGTCCTTGACTTCAGTGACTGAGCAATAGAATACTATAATGCTACCGGTGACACCATATTTCTGCTGACGTACCACTGCAATTTTTCCTAATTAAACAAAACCAGTTAATTAAATATGCAGAAAAGGCAGTTCACTCATCTTCCATCACAAATGATCACTGGCTGTACTGAACATGTTTTGGGTAAAAGACACAAAAGAAAAGAAAAAAGTGTTTATGTGTGGGCAATGCTCTAATATTCCATCCCCAGTTTTGCTTCCTTTTCTTTTTGTCCAAACAGCAAAAGTTTAGCATTTTCTTTTTCTTTAAATAGTCATTCTTGCTGTTGGGACAACTCCCTTTTAAGGCCAGTTTTTTGCTCAGAGGGGATGTTGACTGCACTTATAAACACCCACTTCCTAGGGTTTATAATAGCAACAGCAACATAACCTGAACTACAGTTTCAGCAACATGTGGCAAACCCATTCTGACTAAGGCTGGCCTACCAGCTTTTTCAGCAATGCTTTGGAAGTGTTGGCAATGCCACCGTGGTTTTATTTGCTGTCCTCAGAAAGGTACAGCTTTGAAAACCTCCTGTCTTTCTCCTTTCTTCTTTGAAAGTAGAACCCTGTGCTTCTTCCACCTCTAAAACACACAGTGAGAGTATTCAGATGGGGCAGTAAACACTGAAGCAGGAAAATGTCACCTTCTTTATAACTTGGAAATTTTAGGTGGATGCAAACTGTGATCATGGAGAGAATTTCCAAGAACTACAGTGAAGACCAGATTTCACCATATGAATTATTCTGCTCAAAATATCCACTTTCACTCCAGGGAAGGTTGAACGAAAGCCTAATTACTTTTCAGCTGCTAGACTGTCAGCCCTAGTGTAACTTACTGTAATCTGGTTAATCAGCTTGGTGCTTTGGAAAAAGATGTGATGTAAGAGTAAAAATAATTTCCACTTCAAAAGTATGCACTGCAGTTAAAAAAAGGCCCAGAAAAATTAGACATATGAACTGCAACCTCCAGGAGTACCACTGACTTCCAAATATACCCTGCACTAACATGCCATCAGCACTGAGCTATGGGATGATACTGGTGCCTGATCTTTACTGCCTCACTAGTGCCTGCACATACATCAACCTTTCCAGTCATGCAGGTTCAGAATTGCTACCTTGTATTCAAGCTATTGCTTATGTGTTTGTGTCACCTCTCAGTATTTCACATCATGACCACCCCTTCGCCTGGAGCAGGATGTGTAACTTCAGCACAGCACCAGCTGAGCAGCTCCTAAGGGCCTGATGCTGAACTTGTTCACTGCTGGTGGTGACACCAAAACACGCAAGCCTGGACTTGGGTTCTTCATACCTATTGCATGGTTTCTAAGTGGATGGCTGCGAGGCTAAAAGTAAAAATGATCCACTCCCACCCTCCTTAAAAAAATAAAAAAAAGCAGCATCAAAAAACCAAAACAAAATCCCAACGCATGGAAACACATCAAAAACATGTAGGGATGGGGGGAGGAGGGAGAATCCTTGCTGAACACAAAACAATCTTGTGCCAAATGAGTTGCCATGGCTTTACTATAACATTCCCACAAAGAGGAACAGAATTTTCTTTATTGTGAAATCTTTCTTGTGAGTCTTGCTGCTCCTGGGAAAAGTCATATGTCAGAATAGAAGAGTGTTTCCAAATATGACTAGTCTGAACAGATAAACAATGAATGTCAACATAGCATTCAAGGAAGTCTCTATCTGCAGTTAAATCCCTTTCTGAGGGAGTTTATATACTTGTTCTAGTAGTACTACACATCATAAATACCTGTGCATAGGTGCTTGTCTTTGTACAACAGACCCCATTAAACTCCAGAGTTCCTGGGGGCCCAGTTACGGGAAGCCAAAGCATCAACTGTGTCTGAGAACACCCTGCAGCATTATCTGCCGAGTTCAACATTATATTACACTTTGAGACTCTGTGCTGCATAAGAAACTGACAAAATTAATTCTTGTTCACTTAGCTTTTTCAACTGACTAAAAACCTGATGAATTTTCAGGTTCAATCTCTTGTACCTCCCAAATTACTTTTTGGGGGGGGTCATACTCCCAATTTGGTTGTTCTGGGGCAGGGACCACAAGGAAGCAGAAGGAAAGAAAGATCCCCATCCTGTGCCCTCTCTCCTTACAAACACTGGGACAAAGCTGATCTCATCCTTCAACAGAGGTGAAAAGAAAGTGTACTGTTAGGAGGAGGTCCTTGAGAAGCAAAACACCATTGCAACAATCCTGCTGCTAGTGCTGCTGTATCCAATAGCTTTTTAATGCAACATGCCTAGCAGTCTCAAGGAGCAGGTTTTCTGCCTCAAGCCACCCTCTATTTCAGTCATGTATGCTTTGACCATGAAATCATAGTTGTGTTTCTGCTCTTTGGATGAACTTCCATTTCTTTGTGGCAGAGCAACCCTACTTTATTGAAGGAATGCATCTTGCTGCTGCCAAGCAGTCTAAAACCTATCAGTGAGAGTAAACTGCAGGTAATGAATGTGGATCTCCCATTTCCTTAGGTTGCAGTATAATTTATGTAGGCTGTGGCAATTAAAGGCAAGAACTCTCTCTTCTGATCAGCATACAAAGCCTTTCAAAAGTCAGATCCTCTCCTCCACCTTCCAAATCCTTTTACATATAGACAACAAACTCATTTTCAGTTCTCTACAGGTTTTGTAGAAGTGCCTTCCTTCTCTCAGGGCTGAGCAGCCACTCAAGAAACACAGCATTTCAGACACTTCCATTCAAACCTGATTTTCACTTGGGGAGGCAGGAGAAGGAAACTGGCCCTTAATTTCACTATGCCTCAACTACCCATCTGCAAAACAGGGGGCATTACAGGGCAGATGAAGATCCTCTACACTTAGAACACATTCTGGAAAGCAACTTTCTTTTGTTGTCCCACAACACCATAGAAGCTTAGACCCAAGAGAGCACATTAAATCACACCATCCTTGTTGTTAGGGGAGACCTGAAAGGAGTTTGGCCACTGGAAGGGTTTTGTTTTTTCTAACTCTTAAATACAAAGAAACCCAGAAGCTTGGTACTTTATTCCACCATGTAAATCCATGGCTTTCTAAAATAGGATAAAGTTCACTTGAGGTAAAAAGCCCTCCGAAAATCTGGCTTCTGAAATACCTTCTAACTACTACCCCAAATCTTTTTTCATCATTCCCCACTGCAGGTATAGAAAAAAATGGCATACTGCTAGCCTTTGAGAGTAGCATGAAAGTTTCAGAGGACTGATAACAACACCAGCAGGATACACAGTATGCAATGAACATCCTTTATTGCTAGAGAAGCTCCAGTAACATCCATGTTGCTGTCACATACAGTGACCATCCCAGGACTTCAGTTATATTTCTCTTATTGCATGAGGTAAGCCACAGGCAGTTAACCAACTGCAATTAAGTGTCTGTGCTAGTTTAGTTTAATAAATTAAGGTGCTTTAGTCTAAAAGCTGATAGCTCCATTTAGCAAGCAAGTAAACTCTGCACAAAAGAGCACCCAAAACGCATGATGCAGCATGCTGACAGAAGCTGTACTGACAACAGAGTAGCTAAACACCTACCAGCAGCAAAGTCACACCCCTTGGGAAGCCATCAGATCCAGGACTAACCATGCAACAGAAAGATTGAGAACCTTCTGCAAAGCATGCATAGGCCACTCAACAGGTACAACTTTCTTCCATATCTTTATTTACCTAGTTAACCTATCTGACTATAAGTAAATAGGGGGAAACATTAGGAAGGGTTGTTGCAATTCCTCATCCTACAGCTCATGAATGAGTTCTGTAGTAACCAGGACAAACACTGCCACCATGCTCTGCAGCAGTTTCCTAGGCTTATAAAAGTAGATAAAAGGCAGTGGCAGGTTTGTTTACTTCTCCATTCATTTTTTTACTTATTGGAAAAGCTGCAGCTACAAAGTTAAGGTATTCCTTTTATGTGGATGTTTTGGAAAGACTGATTATCCAGTTATCTCAGTGCTCCATGCAAGTCTACAAGACAGACTCTGTGTGTGCTGCCCAAGTGAACTTTGTGAAACAGAGATAGCACACTCAAGGAAAGTAACAGCAGCTCCTGGTCTCAGCATACATGACACCCTCTTCAGCAGCTGATGCTCTTCTCAAAATAGGCACAGTTCACCTGCCTAGACAATACAAAAAACTAGGGAGCAAGTACAAGTGAATAAAGGAAGAAAAACACCTCAAGTGTCTGGTGTAGCCCATGTCTAGTCAAACAGTAGACTGAATTTCTAGAGATAGGGGAAGGAAAGGTTTAGATCCTTCCTCCTATGAGATACAAGCAGCTAAAAGAAAGTGAAAGCTTCCTATCCTCTTCATCAACCCTTCCCCTCACATCTTTCCAATACTTGCTGCTCCCTAAAATCCCCAGCATCTACTCATTCAGGTATTGGTTGGCCAGCCTTGGGGCACAGGAAAACTACCTACCTAATAATTTAGCCCATCTCCCTTCAGAACTCTGCATTTTAAACAAAACTAAGCTTTAAAGACATCTATTATCAACATGATGAACAAATTGATATTATAGGTGTGCCCCCTGCAATTTACTTCTCTTTCCAGAATTAGCATGTAAGTGGTTCAGAAGATACTGTTTTCTTGTAGCTAAAAAGTATCAGAGATTCACCATATTAGTGATTCTGGAAATGTCTTTAGATCAGAGAATTAACACATACTGCAGGCAACATGATTGACATGAATCACAACACCACTACCTCTCAGAAGCTCGACAGACAATTTTGGAAAGGTGTTTTGCATGGAAGACTGGCATTCAGAGCACATAGAAGATCGAGTATGTGCAGGTGTTACTTAGCAACCTAGAGAACAAAACTTTGAATAACTAGAAAAATTACCAATTTAAAAGGATAAAGTTTGTTAGTGCGTAGGAGCAGCAACTGTTCTTCAAAACCTCCAAACTAAAACCTACTGTTGTATACATAGACAGCCACTATCACGTTACACAAGCAATCGTGTGCCACCTCCTTAAAATTAAGAGCAGCCCTCTTGTCTCCTAAAACAATTCAGCATCTTCAAGCTACCACTAGAAGCTGTAAGCCACACAGGAAGGGAAAAATGTCAATATTAAACTAGATCTCAAGGCTTTTTACAATTTTTGTTAAGTGCTTTTATGAGTATCCAGCAGCTAGCCACAGAGAGGATAGACAGAGAAGTTGTGGGGCTCTCCAATGCTAAGGACCACTTAAGCTCAACACCTCTTTAGTGAAGCTTCATTTTGCATACACCCACAACCAAGGTCTAGTTTTGCTGTTTATTGTAAAACCCAACATGTCCCAGTGCAAACAAACCTATGGCAGACAGGCTCAACAAATGCTGTGGCACTGCATAGAAGCACTTCAGTGCTATACAACTTGTGTTATGACCCTATGTGAAAGGCCCAGAGAGATACAACACCGAGGCCTCTGGGCTGTCCATCTTGCCTAAAACACCACTTCAGAAGATGAATTTTCACTGTTAACTCAGAGGGGCATTTACAGAGTAAAAATGCACAAGCACACCAACATCATTCAAGTCAGACATCAAAGTATATTGCTAAAAGAGTACTTCTGGTGAAGAGTCCCAGGTGTGTTTATGCCTTTGGAAAACCGCTTGCTTATGCTGAGGGAAAAAAAAAGTTGCCTGCTGGAAGGTTTCCAAAAAGACTGCTCCAAAACCCTCAGCACCTTTCTTCTGCCCTTACCTTCCATAGGTAGCTCCTCAGGGAATTCCTTTGTGCTGAGCAGAGGTGGGAAGACAGCTACAGCCCCATTAACCCCCATCAACCAAACAGCCTCAGAAAGCAGTTGTGCACAAGACACAGAATCTGCTCAGTTATTCAGGACAGCAAGAGAAGTCCAAATTACAGAGGGTTTCCATAGTTTAATTACAAGCCATCTGCCCAGTGGATGGAGTTCTCCCATTAGGAATGACTATTCACACTTTTGGGCAATTAAAGCAACCCATTCACTATTCTGTTCTATTTAAAGCAGGGCTTTGTCTTTGGTTACCCATCCCCCTCAGGTTTTAAATTTGTTATTGCAGTCAGTTTTAGAAACTCAATGACTCTAGATTTTTCTTTTTTTTTTTGAAGAAACTTACAGAATGTATTTCTCACTGCTACATACTGATAGGGCAGCACATGCTGCAAGTGCATCAAGATCAGACTAGATGCATCCTTTGAGTTCTTTGAATCTTGATTTGCACAGAAAGAATAAACATAGCCAAGAAAACAGAGCTCAGAGTTCACAGAGGTATCCTTCACAGAGTAGAGAAACAGTACACAGCAAGGCTTTCCTGGTAGTTATCTGGAGGCAGAAAGTAAAAGTATTGTTCTTCCTGGTATTAAGATTTAAATCTATATTCGAGTCAATTCTAAAACAATCAGAGGATTGGAAAAAATACTAGTATGGGAAGGTATTATGTGAACTGAGATACAAAAAATATAAAATTATGAAAGTGCTGTGATCTTCTCCAGATCTTAGTCCAAACGGATCGAACTGCCACTGTTGTCTTAGCTCCCACTACTTGCTTAGTAAAACGTGCAGGAAAGAAAAGCATGAATGTCAAATTCCAAGCTCTACATTTTGCAGAAGGGATATAGCCGATTAATTTAACAGTTGTGTTCTCACCATTTACTGCCTTGACCTGGTTTCAGAGACACTGATGAGAGGGACAGCTCTAGCCAGCCAAGACCTTTGGTCTCACCTTCCCTTCTAAGAAACAGTGAGCACACTAGTCAGTCCTCGCACTTGTGAGCATCATAGCAAAGCAGCATCATAAAAATACAGCCAAGGTTACTGTTAGGAGTGAAAGCTCAAAGAAAATGGAAACTCTGAGGTCTTCACTAAGGTTGGACACAGTGAAAACGGTATGTCACAGGATCCAGTTACTTCCCTTGAAGCTGAAGGACGACTCAGTTACCAGCAATTTAATCAGGAATAGTAGTGGTACCACTAGCAGGAGAGAGGAAGGGATAAGCATTTATTTATGCCAGTTTCACCAAAATACATGTAGAAGAGAAGGAACAAAGAACCAAAACAAATATCACAGTAGGAGGAGTAACCACTTTTACATGCTTCCATTAGCTACACTAGACACTGAAAATAAAGCAGGAACCTCAGAATAAGGTAACAGAGGGTGTGCTTTTTTTTTTTTAAGGTGTCTGTATACAAAAGCAAGTAGCATGACAGAAAATAAGAGGAACCAGAAGTACCTGCCCACAAAGGGGATTTCAACATTGTAAGTTTAACTGAAACACAGTGGGGAAGTGAAACTGGAGAGAGGCTTGATGTTGAACGTTAGGCTGATCTGCTTTTGAATTGCTTTATGGTGCTTGCAATATAAACAGTTGGGGTAGACATACCTTATTCTGACATGAATCCTTAAAAGCTGAGCTGGACACCTATAAACACAGGAACAAAGCAATGCTATAAAAACTGCTGATATCTTAATACTGTTGAAGCTAAATGAGCCACAAACATGCAGAGAGCAATACATTGCTATTTTTATGGCTGCTGTGCATATGCTGGTCAAGACTCAGGAGGCTATATAGAATGAAACATCAGTAACAGCACTGACAAAGTGCCAGTTAATTTAAGAAAAAGACTTGGCTATATCTAAGTCTTCACCAATTTTGCAAAGTCAGAGAGCTAGATGCCAACAGACTGGCATTGAGGAGAACAATATATAAAGCAAAGGCCAAACACTTTTTCAAACTTAACGAGTAGTTTTCAAAGCTATATAAATAATCCACAGTTGTTACTTCAATGAGTGATTATTTGCACCAATTATTCCCTGTAAGCAATTGTCTGTGCACTTCTACTTAATCTAGAAATGCATAAGTGAAGGCATATTTCAGAGTCAGGCTGATGCAAGTATTGAGGGGCTGCCTACATTAGACATTATAATGAACTCCTTTATATTACCTAGATCCTAGAAGACTTGGTACAAACCTAATTTGATACAGGAAATAGGAAAAGACACCCAGTTCCTTGTATGAGAAGTTTTATTTGTTTTAACAAAAGCATAGTTTTTAACAGCAGCACTCATGTAGGAACCCTTCTGTCTCCTGAAGTATTGTCCTTCAAGAGGAAGAGTTCTGGATACCTGCTGATCTAAAACCACCCATGGATAGTCCAGACAGAGAAGCTTAGCCAAATCATACATTCCTTCTCTTTGAATGGCCATCACAACTCTCGTGATTTCCACAGTAAAAGCACAAATGGCATGGAGCTTGCCAATGAAGGGTTAACAGTACATAAGGCTGTACAAGCTTCCTCATTTACTACTGTGACTGTAGTCCAGGTCTGAAAGGACAGTCCCCTGCTATTCCAGGCCTAATCTTCTCAAATTGAAACCGCCTGTTTTGTCACTGTGCACTTGATACAGCACACAAACGAAGCACACTAGTTTTGGTGCTGCCTAATAAACAAGAGATCCAGCTGGTATCAGCACTCAGTATATTATCTGATTCTTCCCCAATTACTTTTAGGCACTTTGTGTATAAGCCATGCTATGTACAGCACATGGTTTTTTTAAAAAAAAGTCAGACCTATAAATAGCTTCCCACTACTCGCTTCTCCAAGAATTCCCTAACTGTACAGCACACATTTACAGCAATCCATCTGAAGTAAAAAAAAAAAAAGAGTGAAGCATCATTACCAGGCCAAACTGACAGTTAAACAGGCAGCAGGCATTAGCTTCTGCCCAAGAGGTACCCATGCTCAGGTGTCTGAACACTCCAATATCATTACTTTTTTTTTCTTAACTAGTTTCAGATCTACCCTGGCTCTAAGCTCTAGTTTACACCAGCTGGATCCTTTGTGTGAGAACACGGGGGGAGACAGCAATTGGACATCAATTATATTGTCTTCCTCAGAGATATGGCAGATAACTTGACCAAAAAGTGTAGATAACCCTCCACTTTGTATTTCCAGGCAGCTGGAAACCCAGCAGACAATGTAGCTGTTGCTTAAAAAACACAGAAATCTACATTGTATGCCAGGTTCATGCCCCAAACCCGGACAGTCTTCCCATAAAACCGATAAACAGCTGTGCACATCACAGTTCATAGTACATTTCTTCCCCTAATGCACAGTAGCCATGTGATCAGCCAAGGTGTCTGTTTCAACACCTATCCTTTGCAGGAGAGGTTAAAATCTCTTCATTGAAAAAGAGTGAAGTCCAGCTACTTTAGCTTCAATTTGCAAATATTCTCATCAGTTTTGTCTACTAAAGCCCCAAGACTAGGCTATAGAAAATACTGTTGCTTTGCAATATACAACATCCATGTATTTGATTCCCACTGTGAAGCAGATCCATCAGATATCCAATCCTTTATTTGGGGCCACACCTCAGACATGAATTTGTTAGCACTGTGAACTTGCTCTGCACCCAGGAGACAAGATAAAAATCCAACAAAAAGTCTAGACAGAAGATATGAGATGTCATCAGAGACCCAGTAGCCAGATGTAGCTGCTGATTGTGAAGACAGAATCTACACTGACTACTGAGCGATTGATGGGCAACTACAGGTTCTGGGTTGACCAATCCACAGCATTAATCCAACACGACCTGCAGAAATAATTAGAAAAAAAAAATCAGTATATGAAACAGTTCTGTAGATAAGCCTTAAAGAATTTTCTGCAGTTGGTATTACACAGATTTCCTGTAGACAGTAAACAGAACATTGTGTTGCCAGAACAGAGTCACCTCAGGTATGCATGCAGTCATTAGATTTTATAATTAACAAGTACTCAGTGTTCCTATATCTTTATTCTAAAATATCCTGTTTCATCCCCATGTATTAGTAAAGACCTGCTCACAAAACCAGATGGTAAGAAATGCTCACAAATGTGAAGTGGAATAATAGCAGAACCAAAGTCACCTTAAGTTTCTCCTTAATCCTCAAACCATATTGTACAAGCAGCCATGACTTACTCAAAAACATGCTGTTCTTACCCTATCAGAAAGGGCATTCAGTAAATAAAAGTAAACTTAAAATGCACAGAGGTAATCCTGAAATGGGGAAATGTTATCCCATGTTGTAGTGAGAAAAGTACAATTCCTACATAATTTAGCAGAAGGAGGGGAGCTGCTTAGAGTTAACTTCTATCAGAAATCAGTGCAGCATTTCAAGTCTTCACATAAAAACTCCTATTCACAGTGGTTTGAAATCCTTTCATCTCTGGTGTCAGTTGAAGGAAATCTCAGCTCCTCTCTACTAGCCCAGGAACCGCTAGAGCTTAGTGCAGCACACCTGAAAGAAATCCCAGTGGATACATGCCTAGCTTGGCCTTCCGATGGTGACCAAAATATACTCTAGGTAACTCCGTGAAGTCTTCGGGTAAGTGTTAAGATTTTTACATGGCAAGAAATAAGTCAGTATCAATAAAGACAAACAAAAAATGACCATCAAGTTACAACAGCTCATTAAGTATTTCAAGTATTTGTTTAAACAAAACCTTTATTTGTGAACTGGAAAAACTTTTAACTTCAATTATAGTATTTTAACACTGTCACTGTTTGGTTTTGGTGGGTTTTTTCATTGGGTTGGTGTTTTTTTTTTAAACAGAGCCATAACTGAGGGCAAGAGCATTTTTACAGATTTTTAATAATTTTATTTTTTATAGCAGTTTTGCCACTAATGGTTGACTAGATTGTAGCAATAGTATCAGTGATTAAAGACTGGTCTATTGGAAAGGAAATAATAGAACAGCTTGCTATCAAATACTTCTGGAAAAAGAGTGGTTGCTGTTACGCCCCATTGTAAGAGAAGCACAAGAAATGCGTGCATGCCCT
>NW_010143933.1:84009-103375 GCF_000699245.1 Pterocles gutturalis
CACAATACAGTTTCACAAACAGCATTTATTAAGCGTGAATCAACATTATGTAATCCCCATACAGTACCTATGCCAACCTCTGGAGCTTGCACAAATGACAGAAGTTTGCCAGGAATAAGCACATAAGGCTGAAGCATGAGAGCAGCAGCAGCACCGAAGCTGGGAAACAAATACTGGCATTTCTCTGCTGGAGAACTTGCCTCAGTGATTTGCACCATTCATTTACTGCAACCTGTTCACTTCTCCCTCCTTTTGTAGGCAATCTTTTACACTTCCTGGTCTTCAATCCTCCTCAAGACAAGCCAACACAACTCTCAGCTGTATTGCTACCATGCTCCAGCCTCAGGGAAGCCAACCCCAGCCTCAGAGCAAGCATCACTCCCAGATTCCCTCTCTGTTAGGGCCTAGCAGCATGCAGGAGGCAAGGGCCATCCTACCCTGTCCCATACAGGGATAGAGCTCTTCTCCCCCAAGCACTTTGGCTTTGTGCCTGCTCAGGGAAGTCAGACAGAATCTTCCCCCTCTGATCCTCTATCAAGCAGGCTCTGGAATAAGCCAGAGAAAGCACTGTCACTGCATCTTCAAGGAGAGGCCAAAAGGCTCAGACAGCAGATTTGCAGGACTCTTGATGTTACAAACATTACTTTTAAACTAGAAATTTTGATTTTAACAAAAACACTTGATTTATCAACTATTCAGTCATTTGTGAGTTTTAGCCAGGCCCCTTACAACTGTAGGGGGAGCAAGTGAAGCAAGGGGAGGAGCAGAGCCTGGAACCCCAACACCACCCTCCCTCCAGGGCCAGCCGTGCCTAGGGGCATTTCTTAACTACCCCCAGAGTGCTGAAGCAGTGGGTGTGCATACCCACCCACTACTGGAAGAGGCCAAACCCCCCCAGAAGACAAAGGGTTTGTCACTTCAAGTTCAGAGCTCTTGCTGAAAAGGAAAGGGAGGTGGTTTGTGAACACCTCAGAGATGTGCGAGCTCTTCGCATGTGTGTAACATCAAGTCTCAAGCTGTACTGTAAGCCTGAGCCATGGATCCTTAGATCCAGTTGAGCAGTGCCTGAGTTTGATATTTGCACAGACAGGAGTCTTACTGCTTCACTAAAACAAGGAATACCAAGTTAGAGAAAAAAACCCAGCATCTGTTATCAATAAAACCAACAGGTGAAGTTTGACACTGGTGAACTGTACTAATATGAAGGCTCATTGCCAAAAACACAAAAGGCAACTGAGCTCATCACCAGATCACATAAAATTTAGAAAAAAAACCTACTGATGTGTTGTGCATCAAATACAAAGGCAGGTGACTAGAACACTTTGTGAATCACCTCCTAACAGACTCCTACTTTTACTTGCTGAATCAAGATTGAATGATCTCTAAGTAGATCAATAAAGGCAAGAAAGGTAACTGATACATATGCCACTGTACATTTTCCAGTTTGAATAAAGCCAATAACTCAATTTTTTTAATCAAATGCCTAGCTGTTGAATTGACAGGAAAGGGAACAAACAGGTCCTCATCAACCAGCTTTGCTGTGGGAGTCACATGACAGGCTAATACGTTATAAGGATAGGGATGGCACTGACAAGCATTAAAACCCATAATGAAAAGGAGGAAAAGCTATTCAGTATAAATACCAAGGAAAGTGGGGAAGGAAGAAGGGAAATGCCAATTACCTGAATTTGAACAATAGCTCTTCCCATGAAGTTACTGAATTTGGTATTTTTTTTATATTCTGTACAGCACTGCCACAAGTGTCAAGTGAACAGAACACAAAGAAATAGGTGCCATTTTACTAGTTTACTTAGAATCCATATTGTGATACTCATTGGGGCAGGGAGATGCTTTCAATAAAGAATTCACTACCTCGATGTTGGCTTCAGTAACTTCCCAAACAGAAAGCAAGCCATCATTTCTGCAAGTTCAGAGCTGACAGTTTCACTGAGATTTAATAAAGCTATCATCAGGGACAGCCAAAACACTTAACATTTCAGTGCACTGGCACTGCAATTGAAGAAATATTTCTCCATGGTTAATGCACAATACAATGGAATTTCATTATTTACCAAGCATGCCAAGAACTTCTAATTGCCTAATACGAAGTTAGGCAAAGAGCCATTACATCTTAAGTTCTGAATTCAGTAAAACAGATCAGCACATTGTTTTAACTAAGGAGGCACACACTCATAAAGGAAATGCATTAATTGTGAGTTCAGCTATGCATTACAATACCCACTACTTAATGAAATGGGAGTGACTTTTCTTCTTTTAAAAAAAAGCCCTCAGTAATGATGCAGAAGGTGAAACCAACATTAAATACAGGTGTCCAATTAAAACACATTCTTATGCACATGAATTCCTCTACAGTTACATAATTATGCCAGAACCAGGATATCTCTGCAGCAAAGCATGTTTTCAGTGATCCCAGCTCCTGCATACCTCAGACCCTGTGACTGTAGTGGTCAAACCCATTCAGACCAGCTGATGGTCACTTGACTCTCTGCACTATTTATACATTGCTCCATTAAGTGAAGCTTCTGATTGGGCTGAATAGATTTATGAAAATCCTGCCCAAAACATTTTTTAAATTGCTTTCCCAGAGCACTCTAGTATGAGGAAGCCTAGGGGGGTATAGAGTTGGCACAGCCTTCTAGAACAACTTCCTAAAGGCTTGCATTCTCAGAGGCCAACTAGCTTGTTTTTAAAACTTAATTGCTGATAAATGCAAACAGTTACCTTTAATGAGGACCTATTTTTTGAGTTGATTTCACTGATATTCTTTGAAGGATTTGATACAAATAGATAAGAAACTAGCTTACTTGTAAAAATGCATAAAGGGTGCTGTAAATAACTATTTATCCTAGCATGCAAAAACACCCCCTACAGATCAAATCAAAATAAGTTATATAGGCATGAATAAAATCAGTTTGACATGGAATCAAACAAACTGTTTACTGAAATTGATGGAATAATGAATAACTGAGTCTACAACTTTGAACAGTGGCAGAGCTTCCATGGAAGGGTATAAGCATGAGCTAAGGTTCCCAAGCTACAAGCTTCTGTATGCTAAGTAGTAATGAACTTCCTTTCTATAATTCCTGCATCAGGACCACACTGTTCTGCAAGCGAGTAGCATTCAGTTGTCAGCTACTGTTAGTAAGTCCTCATACCCCAGTGTATTGTATCTGTCCACTGGATGGTAATATAATATGAGGAACTGAATTAACTTATTAACCAAATCACATTTTTATGAGCAGTAAGGTAATTTTATACAAAAGAGAGCAAACAATGCCACTGAAGTTTCTGTTTAGGTCCACAGTGTTAAACACACACCTTGCCAGAGGATTCCAGCTCAGTTTTTCATTCACAGGACATACTGAAGGTAGCTTTCTGCACACTAATGTTATTACAGAAACACCTACAGCTAGATCTGCTTGCATGGACACACCACCAGTATTTCTAAGTGTAAGGCAGGGTTACAGTGCAGGAGATTGCCAAAGGAGAAAAAGAGGTGGGAAGGGAAAGAAACCACTCTCCTCACCAACCTGTGTGCCCCTGTGTTCCTCTCTTGAACCCAGACCTATGCAGGGTGTGAGACACAGACTGTGCAATAAGTTTGCCAGACTTACTGGGCATACATCAGGGTATAGTGCATATATAGAAGAGGCCCACCCAGCCATTTAAGAGGTAAATAGTTGGTGCTCACAGCATATCCACATTGTTGTAGTAGAGATGCGGAGCAAGATTCAACAAGTGTCAAATAATTATTTTATCAGATCTTTAGCTAGCTTAATTTTCTAAACAGCAGGCATGCACCTTGCCACAGCACACCCCCAGCATGCCAAATATTAACAATTTGATTGGCAATCCAATTGAAACATGAGTAGAAACTAAATTAGTTAAGCACAAAATACTGCATTTTTAGTGCAAATATGATTAATCTGAGATTAAGACTAAATACTACTAAATTCTGCTGCTGGCTGAAGTTACTCGGGCAAGCCTCTCAATACCTCTCAGCACATTGTCTTTGACAGTTGGGCTCTAAAAACCCTTTTATGTCCATAGTATGCAATTCAAGCTACCATGCAGTTCAAGCTTGCATAGTACCCAGTCTGTGAGGAAAACACAGGCCCTCATCTTTAGTAACACCGTCCTTTATTCATGCTGGGTACCTATGTGCAGAGAATACCAGGGAAAGAAAGGATCAATGTGAAATAGCAACCTAGTAAATAAGTGAAAGCCAGGGATGAGACAAGTCTGCTTGTTATCCAGCTTGGATCAGAGTGGCAACAATTTCTAAAACTAATACTTGGCACTGACAGTGTGATCTTTCTGTATACTCCTCAAGGACCTACTTTAAAGATAATTACTCTTCCAAGTACTTACTCTTCCAAGTCAGTACTTACTTCAGAGGAAAACAGCATTCATGTGTTACGTGAACTTTGCAATATAAGGCACTTGATCATTCTATTATGGAGATGCTGCTACACAGCCACCTGGTCCTGTATCACACTCTAATACACAATAGGAGGGTGTTGAATATAAATGTGTTTACTGTCCTGTCCCTCACCCTCTCCTCCTAATTGCCTTCCTGTGAAGGAACTCAGATGGGGGAGGTACCCCCCCCCCTTTAAACCAAGTGCAATTTGAAGTTTGTTTCATTTTTGCTGTGAACTTAAACTATTTATCTCCTTACTATTCTATATATAGGGAAAATAACTCTGCCCCCCAAGCAGACCTGGGTAAGCTAAGGAAAGAAGATACAACTTAATTTCTAGATTTGAGTTTTAAACCAATTAGTCATATGCCTGTAGGATGGGGAACCTGGACTACAGGCATGGTTTGGGCATGGTTTTGCTTTCTGACTCAGAGGGACTCACTTTCTCCCTCTGAGACACACAGTAAGATGACAGCCCCTGTCCCTACCCTGGTAAATGCTAAAACCACCCCAACAAAAAAGGAGAATAAGTGCACCCAAGGTGTTATACCCATTATCTTACACAGCAAGAAGCCTCACTCTGGAAACACAAGGGGAAAGTTACCTGTGTTAGAAAGGAAATCTGAACATAACTCCCAGGCTACAGTACAGATGTAGTTAAGGTCTTAAGATTTTAAATTGAACCAGAATTGGTATTCTAGATAAGTGTTCTTTAAATTAGTTAGAAGACGAAGCACCTCACAACAACAAAAAATAAGGATCACACTTCTTTAAGTGTTAAGAAACCTTTAAAAGAGAAATCTGAAAGCCAGGGACACATCTTATCTTGCCTGAAGATAATCACATGACAACAGCATGCTACTAAGCCAAGAGACCCAAATGCATATGTTTATCCCACAGCTCACATGACTTTGCTTCCTTTAGACCATAAATAGTGAAGAGAAACATGCCCATCAGAGCAGCAACAGGGACAATGTACTAGGAAACTTCCCAAAATAGACAGCCATTATACAGAACCAGGGCTACTATTTACCAATATTAAATCTGCACTAAGTAATATATACCAACAAGTCACACACAAGATACCAATACCAATTGCCACAGCTCTAGATAGGCAATATTCTATATTTAACTTAAGAGAAAGCAGAAATAGTGATGTGTAAGGGACACAGTGGCATCAATGCTGATAAATGCTTTTAAAGATACCAAATTCCTAACTCCAAAATGGTACTCCCAGGCATACTGTGGAAGTCAGACATCTAGCTTTACAAGTTAATCAACAGAGAAGTTTTAAAATATACAGAGGACCAGGTGTCCATAGGAAAATAAGACTACTGTGTCTTACTGACACAGCCACTTAAATGAAGATCCCCTGCCCCCTCCCCATATATATAGACACATACACACTTTTGCACTGAAGTGATGAGATTAGGTAAATGTGGACAAACAAGGGGATTGGCAGGAGAGAGAGAGAAGGCTATCAGTACAACTTTACCTTCTTTAAGCATTTAAGCAGAAAGACCTATTTGAATCTGGGACTGTACTACATGTGCCATCAGCAGATTTGTTTAATAAGGCTACTAACATTTGAGCAACACATGCAAGTCAAAGCCAGACCACCCTCTCATGCTTGACATCATACAGATAATGAAGAAGTTGGCAAAACAAGTGGCTGCATCCATCAGTGCAAGAGCACTCTGTACATACTGCACACTAATTGGTAAGTTTTTAGGAAATGTGACAATAGCTAAGGTAAAAAGGCACAAAAGTCTTGGGGTAAGTCTCAAGGATACAAGAGACACTCTCAATACTACTACTGCTGCTGCTAAATTAAAAGCTACTTGTAAAATACAAAGATGACTTTGGCATAGTTTAGCAACCTAATACTAGGAGAGGGAGATGAATGGGATACTGAAGGAAAACCATAAAGCCACAAACTTAATAGGTCAGAAAGTATGTGACCACATTGTAGTACAAGGATTTAACTTTTACTTTATCCCTTTCTCAAAAAAAGGGAAGTATGGAACCTGGAAGAGAAAAGGGAACCTGGGATTTTTGTGCAAGCAATATAACTACCATGAAATAGAATAGATGAGGCACCAGCTGGAGAGCCATCTTCTCCCATGGTAGATACAATCTGCAGGCTGTTTTACCCACTCTGAATCTTGCCAAGATTATTTTCCAGCTTTTCCATAACATGAACTGTTTTTAGACTACCTCCAATAAAAAGACAAAAATTAGCTAAGGATTGGTGTGCAAAATGTAACTGGAAAGAACCAAAAAGTAGCTCACTGAGTATCTAATTCATTGGGATGAGCTACCTCAAGAATCTCAGGAATATTCAGAGATTCAGAAAATATCTCTATGACAGGCAAATGGGAAGCAATATTGTCCTTTCCTAAGGTGATCTTAGAATGAAGAAGGTAAATTTATTTGGGGCAGGCAGAGACAGGAATTCACAATACTGAGAAAAAAATAAGGACTAGCATATCCATGGGCTTGAAAAAGGACTCTAAGAGAAATCCTGAATAGTACAAAATATGAGTAATATTTAATTTTGTACAGATTGCTAATAGGTTCAGGTTATGACAGAACAGTGGATTACACCAATCAGAAGGTGAACTCAGCTTTGAGATGTATATTAAGCAATATCTGCTACCAAAACTTTGAGATTAACACTCCACTACTACAGTGTGTAGTGGTGAACAGTAATTAAACTTATTCTGCAATTTGAGAACCTCTTCTTGGAGAGTTATGAACACTGCATTACAACAGCAGATCTTAACTGGAGCTTCTCATGAGGACTCCTGATCCGGTCCAAATAAGCACTACTTCAAGGGTGTCTGAAGTGCCCATGATATACACAGAAAGGATTTCAGTCTCCAAGTGGAGAACTCTGCTGAGAAGCCATTATTCTTGGTTCCCAACACATACTTAAAAAAACAACTCAAAACAGACTGTGACTACAGGCTATGTTAGAAAAACATGGGCTATACCTGACCTATTTAATCCAATTTACTGCAACGTCCACTCATTAGTTGTCATTAAATTCAGATGCTTAGATTTAAGATAAAATGTCCTACTAAGTACTATCTATTCCTACTTCTAAGAATACCATTGGAGAGCATGAACAAGTCCTAGGTATCTTTCGGGACGTTTTATGAGTTCTGTGGTATTGTTTGCTTTTCTATTGTAAGTATTTTAAAGTATTCAAGTAGCTGCACTATCCATAGTACGTTAGAGTAAGCAAGAAAGCCTTTTTGAATCAGGCCTACTCCAACTCAGTAGCTTTCTACCCTAAAGGCTGAGGTTTTTTTGTTACCAAAGATACAGAATGAATAAGTGATGGCAGCATATACTCTACAGGTAGAGTTTTAAAGACCAACTATCCAAACAGGACAGCAAGGATAACCAGCCAAACCAAAAACCTACTGTACATCTGAACACTATAAACATTTCAAAAAGCACAAAACTCAAAACCAACTTAGAGGCAAGGATGAATTATCAAGCAGAGGACACAGACCAACCATTTAACATGTGCATTTTGCATCACTATTGTGAATTAAGATTGCACTTCGGAACAGAGATAGTTTAACGAGTGAGGTGGTCTCCATTTCTCTACAGCTGCAGGACATACTGACATAACCATGTCAGTATGCATTCTGTTTGTTTAAAAAAAAAATCAGCAGCAATCTCTATAACAAACACAGAAGACAAATGGCAGAGTTCTATATTCATTCATAAAGTAGTTTATCTAAAAGCAAGGTTACCTGTAGAAGAAAAGTTACATTCACTGCAAAATAATCTGCACAACAGTCACGAATGTGTCACATCCATTACTGCAATTAGATTTAAATCTTTGAAGCAAAACCTTTAGAACTTGATTCCTATTACAGGTCAAGATGACATTAAGAAAAAATGTGGCCATATTAAATTCAGATCACACACTGTATACTTTCATTCTTAATATTAAATGAAGAGAAGAAGAATGAAAGATGTGTTTGTAGTATAACAGTGGTTTAAAATTCTAACTGTTATTAAAGCATATTTTAAAAACACCAAGTAGATTTGTCCCAATAAACTATTTGGTAACATCCAGATATGCCTGATATTTCATAATGCACAGCAGTAACACATGAACCACTATCAAATAGCCAGTCTCATTAATCCTCACTCTTTTCTAAAGGTGAGGGGGGAAAGCCCAAACCAAAAACTTGCACACAAACACTTCTGATAGGCAGCAATGACAAGAGGAACTCTTGACTTTTCATTCTACATCTGCTAACGGCATGATCAGCTTCCCACTAAGTCTTACTTCTTTTTATCTCTCTTCCCCTAAGAGATTCACAACTACTGCTGTGAACATGTGAAGTAAGGCACTAAACAATTCCTTTTTCCTGTCAAAAACTGTAAGGAAGGTTGAACACTACCTGTAAGGCAGAGTCACTCATTTACAACCTTCAGAGTTACAGACACCACAGTTTTTCCACTACTTTTCTGCCTATACAACACAGTTCACACTATATATAATGTACATAATGCACAACTTTCCAGATAAACCTGGGAGTTATTTTTTTCCCAACACACATTCAAAACATCTTCCCATCACCTGTATAGCAGCATTTTCTTCTAAATCAAGTGTATGTTGCCGTTTGGAGACTTGCTTCACCATCCCACTGTAGTAGCCTTCTAAAGGCTCTCAGGGGAAACATCTCCCTTTTGTTGTCAGGATGCCTCACACAGCATCACTGGGTAACCAAACGCAGAAGTCCCATGTGCTATACAAATACAAACATCAGCTCAAGATAACAATTAGATGGCAGAGTTCCTCTAGTTATTGATTATGCAAATGTATGAACACAGTCATTTTGGAGATAGCACCATTCAGAGCCTAAACCTTGGTATATTCATAGCTCACACAATCACAAGTATTTTATGTACAAAAAAATCCACTGCATAAATCAGGAAGACTATGGTAAAGTTGTTTAAAAATAAGCTATTGTAAAAAGGCAGGGATTCAGAGTAACAGACAAATATTTTCAGTGAAAGTAAGCCATCTGACATCTCAAAAAAAAAAAAAAGACCCTCTTTTAATAATTGGTGTCTTCAAGAGACCTGACTCAGCTGAAGCTACATATTAAATCCTAAGAGGCATAGTACAAGTCAAGTGTTTTGTACCACATCTTGCCATAATAAATGGGAAATAACACTACAGGTTCTAGTGAATGTAAGTGCTTTCAGTATTACTTAAGTGCGCTGAACAATTAAGTGTGGCCTAAAATATGTCAGAAGCTCTTTCTAGCTGATGTACCACCAGTGGAGAAGTGAATCAGTCATATGCAGACACATTATTAGAAATTCTCCTGAAAAATAATTGGGTACTTAATCTGAAGGGCAAGAAGTGCAAACTGTGAGGGAAGACATAGACCAGAGCAAACAAGCATTCCCATCCAGCACTGCTTGAGTTCTGTTAGTGGCAGGACAGAGGAGTTCAAAGTTCACTTTCACAGTTGATGTGGGTTTCCTTTAAGATGCCTGGAAAATGACTATGTTGACCACATCCACATTCTGAAATACTTTTTTGAGAACTCCTAACGAAGCTTCAGCCAAAGGAACAGGAACTGACTCATTTGTACAGTACCCATCCACTGCTCAGTCACTCTCAGATGTGTGCCCAAGATGCACACGGGCAGGGATAAAGCAGTCAAAACTCATGCTGCATTTGAGACACTTCAGTTAGGGATTTTGCATCAATGTGGCAGTGCTCCGCATGAAGGTGTGCTCACATCTTTATCACTACAGCCTGCCACTCACTGTCAGTATCAGCATTATTTCTGTTTCTGAACACAAATTTATTCACAGAAATGAAGACTGAACTGAGCTCAAGACTATGAGCTCCCAGCAGTTTATTTTACTCTTTGTGACTCAAACTGGTCATGAACAGAGAAAGATAAATGAGCTAGCATGCTATTACAACCTGTGTGTAGAGTCCAAAAAAACAAGTGTACCATGTCAGACAGACTTGACTGTACATACTCTTGCAAATCAACTCATTCCTAGTATTTTTTACTGCAAGATAAAACAGTTCTGAAAGTGAAACTTGGAGGATCTAACAAATCATTCCAATATTTCCAATTCATTTGGCAATCTTCAGTGCATGGGAAAACTGTGTGCAATGAAGGAGGCTCTGTACAGGACATGTATACTACCAAGTATCACCTTGTGGCTGTTGGCTATGTATAGACTTGCAGAAGACAGGCATCCTATTTAAAAGCTGGCTTTCTACAAAATAGGTGTGCCACTAAGCCATTGTTTAAACCCACCGAAACTGCACTGAATCATTTCCCTGAATAGCATCACAATGAAGTGGGTGTGTTGTTTTTAAATCAAGGTGTCTGCTAATCAAAAATTGTTAAAAGAATTTGCTTATCAGCACATCCCAAAAGCATAAGATGTATCTCCTAAATTCCATAAAAAACACACAAGCACAACATGACAAAGCAGCAACTTTGCACCAGACAAATTAGTGAAGGTAAATGCTGGATTCCAAGAAGAAAACACCTTTGGTCTGACTACAGAACTACACTGCTCAGGATATCCATTAGCATCTTTGTTGCTCATATCTAACTGAGCTTACAAATGCAACCCATTAAAAAAAGGTTAACTTGACAGCCCAGGAACAGTTTGCCCAAGTTTTAGCTCTCCGAACTGTCATGAAGAAGCAACTTTATCTACAATGTAGAAGTGTTTTGTTTTGTGTTTTTTTTTTTTCCTCCCCCTAAAGGAATATTTGACTAAGGTTCCCTACCCATATCTAGGCACTTTTTAATTGATGTGTACTTATGTGGTATTGAATTGCATACTGCTCCTCCACCACAGAATTACATGCTTTTAACCTCAGCCAAGAAGTTAGAAAGTTCCAGTAGGCCAATTTATCAGGCAGCAGAACTATATTGAAAGTGACCAAACCAAACCATTCATAATATCTGAAGTTAAACATTATCGGGGGGGGGCAGCATTCCAGCAACAGTATACAGCTCTTTGGGCAGAAACTCCCAGGGAAAATGCAGCACTCAGCTTGTCAATACATTCCCCCCCCTCACCACCAGATCAGATAATCTAGCAGATGTGTTCTTCGCCTAACAGGAGAGTAAGGGATGCCATGCTACTTCACAGTTAAGAGGCAATTAGAGGTTTCTTATTCAAATATAATGCCACCTTCTGTACTCATTTTCTACTATATATGATCCACATATCTTTTCCAGATGAATTTCTGCTATATAATAGTGCTACTAAAATACATCATTTCCAAGAAAGAGACATGCAGATAGGATAACAGTCATAAGAGGTTTCTTCTGTGGCATAAGAAACAACTGGTATAGTTCAGTTTTTATTACATAAAGATATCTCCTACAGTTGCCTTGCTGCTATTCCTAGTGTAACTACTAGAAGACAAGACATCACCTTTCACATTTCAAAGTGAACCATTCCTCCCCATCACTCTGCCTACCAGAAAAGGCTGAACAAAACCAGCAAGGCAGTTGCAACGTTGAGCATCATCCCGACATCTGTATACTTTCACTAATATTGCATACAGATTTCAGAGTCCCAGAGGTTCATTCTTCCCACAGCCATAAACCAGTTCCGAGAAAGTGCTTTGGTTTTCTGAATGTGAAGTGAGATTTTTGCCTTCTCCAGCTACTGTATTATAGAAGGTCTTAGCAAAACCTGTTTGCTATTCCTCAACTAACAGCTTCTAAGCAGTTGCAGAGACAGGTGATCGCTCAGCTAGAGCAGTGACAATACTAAGAGTCAAGCTCACACTGCACCTGTGTGACCATGGGCAGCATTTTTACATTCTGTATGTGAAGATGGAGAACTTGGGTATCACCAGTCATTTCAACCTCTCAGACATCCAAGGACTACCAAGCAGAGCTAGACTCCTGGTGCTGGCAACAGTGAAGGAGACAGGACAACTAGTAGCATTCAAGTGAACAATTCCCTTAAAAGAAAGACAGACAAATAAATGACAGACAACTTCCACCAAAAGATTGTCTACACCAGGCAGCAAACTGGAAACAAACCAGTCACTTGACATCCAGTTCCTCACCTCAGCCATAGAGCATATCCTCTTGCCTACTTGCACTAACAGTTACTTGTGAGTGCTAACAACGCTGCAGCGCAGCATGGTTGGGCTGGCACCTACTAACTGAAGGTCAAAACCTTTTAAGGATGCTCAGAAACCAGAAGAAAAATTCCTGTAAGCAAGGATCAGGGCAGTTCCCTGATAAGGCAATTTAATACTTTCATAGCCTGTAATGCAGTTTTTCCTCTCTGAGGGCATCAGAGTTTCTAACACCTCACTCTACTTGAGCCCTACTCAGGCTCTCCCTATCACAACTGCAAATACTATCATGCAACTTACACAAGCACTACATTTCCTATAGTTTCCGGAAGAAAGAATAAACATTGGATTTCATTCTCATTCCACAGCTGCTTGTGGGGAAGGAGGCCTCCCGTCCACTCCTTCCTCCCCTGAGGAATTTCAGCAGAGGGGCAGAGCTCTCCCAGCCAGGGCTCCAGCTCAGCCACAGCAGCCCATGGCACAGCAGGCCTATGGCAGCTGCCACCCTCCAAAACCCACAGGGCCCATTGGGCACTTCACCCACATCTTGTTCTGTACAACAAAATACCTGCCCATTTAGGGAGCTGGCATCCTGAGGGCTGGTTTTGCTTTTGTTAGAGGTAAGTTGGAAGAACCAATTATTTTTTTTTTTCATTCATTAGGGACTATGTCAAGTGCAGATTTCATTTTTGAGGCTCATTAGTAACCACAGTGCAAATTGGTTAATACTAGCACTTCACCCACATCTTGTTCTGTACAACAAAATACCTGCCCATTTAGGGAGCTGGCATCCTGAGGGCTGGTTTTGCTTTTGTTAGAGGTAAGTTGGAAGAACCAATTATTTTTTTTTTTCATTCATTAGGGACTATGTCAAGTGCAGATTTCATTTTTGAGGCTCATTAGTAACCACAGTGCAAATTGGTTAATACTAGCACACATAATTGAAGCACCAACAGTATCCAGCAGAGCACTGTTACTCTAATTTACTGTTTGAGAAGTCAGTGCTTTATCAAGCACCTAAAGAAATATCCTCAAGCTTTTGAAGAAGCATATTCAACTAATTTAGAAAGAATTTATGCACTGATAAGTGATTAGTGGTACTACAAGTGTAGCCAGTAATGGTATTTACATATTACACCTCTTGAGAATTCATTCAGAAGCTTAAGACCATAGGCTTAAAGAGTTAAATATTTGTTGATGCTACATGAGGATCTCCCCCACGAAAAGGCTGACAACTAGTGAACTTGGTTATAACTTTTTCCACTTGCCTGAAAGTTTAATCTTCCCATGTGTTAACTAATTTAAGGAAATATCTCAAAGACCAAATCCTCAATTATTTTAATTTCTTCAGATGCCTCCTGAAGTGATCAGGATGGTCAAGTACTCCATCTCATCCTATTCCTGATTTTTTCACACCCCCCCCCCCTTTTTTTTTTTTGACAGTTTTCTAGCATACAAACTTGCCCTTTGTGCTTGCAGGTGGATAATGGAAAATAGCTCCTGTTTCTATACAAAACCAGGAATGTTATCATATATTCATATTCACATGATCACGTCCCATTCAAAGCATTCAAATCCCATTCTGTAAAGCACACCTCTAAGTGCCAAACCTTCCTTATAGTATTTTACCTTTTAACTAAGCTTGAAATTTAAACCAAAATTGTGTACAAACATTATAAAAGTATAAGTCTGTTCTTTTAAATACTTTCAATCGTGTTATTCAGTGTTTTGTTTAACTTCTGTTCCCCCCAGCACAAATTAAGACGACAAAGCAAAACAGGCTCATCAAAACCACAACTACTCCAAGTATTTTCAGTGAAGATACAGACATTTGCTAATAGAAACCATTTAATGTTTGTTGCTCAACCACACACTTGTTAAGCAAGGGCAGCAAAAGCTTAGTAAAATACAAATATTTAATTATTCACAAGTCATCCAGAGCTGTGGTGTTTTCCTTAAGGTGTGAACAGCTGGCTGCAAAATTTAGACCAGATGTTGGTCTTAAAATGAGCACTGATTTATAAACACACCATTTCACCATGACCAAGGCAGCTACAAAACTGTGCAGCACTATGCACCTATTTATAATAGATATTTTTGATGGTGAAGAAAAATGAAACATCTGATTCAAGATGATTATGAAACAGATAAATCTCATCACCTTATAACTACAGAGCATAACTTTTCAATAGCGTAAACCAATGGGCAAGAAAGAACCCAAAAGCCTGCAGAAAGATACTCACATGTGCATTGGCATAGTTAAAGGTATAGCTTAGAATGACCATTAGAAAGCCAGCGTAATTCTTTTCAAGCTGTTGGCTTTAACTTCACATTATGTAAAGAATAACTCCAATCTGCAGATTCACTGGAAGAGTTGCATCACTGTCTGATACTACAAAGCAAGTAGGTATTGTTTTAACAAATAGGCATTCATATATGCAGGACTAAGGGTTTTTCTCCTCCCTCATCTACAAAGATCTTTGGAGACACTAAGAAATTATCAACATGGATTCATGCACTAGTAAGAGTTTGGCATGGCTGGATGTCAGGACAAAGTCCAATGCTTTATATGACACTAGGGTAAAAGCATAGCTTCTGAGTGTGATCAGCAAGATAACAGCAAAAGCCTGCAACAGAACTACTCTGGCCTGGAAAACTTATTTATTGAGTGAACATTAGAACAGATCAGCCATGATGTGCTCTAACAGAGAAATAAAGCACAGTTTAGAAGCAGGTAAGAACCCGAACAGGGGTATACAGAGAATAGGCGAGTATCTCAATTTCAGAAAAATACTGTCACTCAGTATGTCTAGGCAATAATTCTGTCAGATCATCAGTTTCCCTGGTTTAATACCACATCTTATAACACAAACCATGAGCCATGCCAATATAGTATACTTGCAAAAAGAAAACCAGCTACAGCTTCTTCCCTAAACTCAAATGCATCTTATCCAGGTGTCATATACTATAGTCAAAGATGAAAATTTTGACCTTTAAAAATAAATCAGACTCTCTAGAAACAGAATAATTTCTAGGAGATTACAGACAGTGCTTGCCTGGGAACTACACCCAGTGCCACCTTTCCCAGCCTCTATTCAAGCAACAAGATGATCGATTGTTTGAGACACTGGGGGATAGAACAATGCACAAGCATATCAGCTTGAAAAGGAGGTATAAACGTTCTTCTTCTGCAAATAGTTGCAGGTGAAACTTATCACTATGAGCAGTCAGGTTAGGCAGTATCTTTGTCAGGTAAGACTACAGAAGGCAAGCTTTCCTGCAGGGAATTGCACGATATGCCTATGTCAGATATTTTAAGAATAGGTCAGAAATACAGCCACCACAATTTGCTTAAAAACAGTTTGCGAAACCCTTTGGGCAGTGTGATGGTCCAGAGAACCTCTTATGTGCCATGTAGTTCTTCCATTTTCACGTCTTCTGTTTGTAGGTTATCACTCCCATCATCAGGTTCAAAGCCATGCAGCAACTCTGTAAGACTTGAGTGAATTCATTCTTAAGCTCTGCTTCATCCATCTGAGCCATAAAAGCAGATTTTCTGCCTTGTAACTGTTGAACTTCTAAGATACTGCTATTTGTACCAGTAAATCACTTGATTTAAATCTTTACTGCTCATCAGCCCTTATGAGCATACAAGATACTCCCAGACATGAGTTGATTATGATGTTTTGGCATTATGAACTGAAGCCACTATAATCACATTTATCACGTGTGTAGGAGATAAGAGTATTTAGATTATATACTGCACCTCACTCTGCCCATCCAGTAGCTTATGTTTAATTTTTTTTGGTGCTAAGAATTTTCAGTAAGATATTTAAAGCAATATTAACAGCCTGTCACAAGCTTACACATTTGCCGCATCTTACACATGTATTTTGAAAGGTGTTTCCTTGGGTTTTGTGAGAAAGAGGAAACAAGTAACATCAGTTTAACTTTTCAGCTCTTGCTGTGATAAGTAATTTGTAAAAACAAATCAAGTCAGACATAATAGCCTGATCACCACCCAGGAAAACTACTTCAGTCACGTTATACTGCATTTCTAACAGGTATAGGTACAGAAGAACTATCTCCAGTACTAAAGTTACAGATGGATGAACAAAATATTCCTGCATTTATATAGAGTGGCTTTGACATAAAGAATCCAGTTTTAAACATCAGCACAGTCAGAATACAAAGGGGAATAAATATCTTACTGCTCAAAGAACTGCATGCAGTCAAGACAAGTTAACTAAGGGGCAACTCCTTCCTCTCTTTACTATATAATAAATGTAACACATCTTCAGAGACTGGAAGCAATCATCCTTACCTATTAAAAGCTTTCTCTAAGTTAAGGCTATCTACAGGTGTAACAGCTAACCCAAAAAAATTCCTTGAGGGGGGAAAAAAAGAAAAAGTAACATTCTAAAAGGTGGGGGACCACAGTACTACCAAAAGCAATGCCCCAGTCACATTTTAAGGAAAAGACTAAATCTATTCAGACATTGAAATGACCTATGTAATCTAACCAGTTCAAGATGCTATGGGGTGGGGGGCACACACCATAGACTGGAAGCTTCCATGGGTCATTGCAGCTATTATAATGACATCTTATCTCCCTCAGTCAAAAACCCACTTAGTTGGAAAAAGCTATCTGTGTCTAGAAAGTGGGTGTGTGTGTACATGTGAAACAGGAGAGAAGTGTGACAGGCACCAGCACATTGTCTAATAATTTCAAAATTAATAAGGAGTCAAGAATTTGCTGTTATCTGACAATTCTGGGTAACACTATTTATGGCTGTTGTATCCCACAGGCAAGCATTTCCACACGTATATGTCTTGCCATCCACACAATCAAAATATTTTACAGAATCCATCCACCACTGAAATGCTACTGAACAACTGAATAAACCAGGGACAGGAGTGAGCCATGTAACCCTTTCAGCATCTAAGAGGCCAGGTGACAGACTGTAACTGTCACCATTTAAAAAAAGCCAGTTTTATAGGTTTCTCATGTCTGCCCTTCTCTGCATCAGTCATCAAGCACCACCACACACAATAATTAACAAAAACAGTCACTATGATACATAGCAAAATTTACTTCTGGCAAATTTAGTTTCAGATTCCCTGCCCCCTCCTCCCCCCCAGCATTTTGTAATTACAAGTGTTTTCTTTTTAGAAAAAATATTTTCATTACATATGCTCACAAAAATCAGACAGCAAAAACATACTAACAGAATAAGCATAAAATGTGGTGTTGCGTGAGATCATATACTACAAAACGTAAGGTTTTTTTTTAATGAATAAACTGGAACAGTCAACACTATGACACAAACCAAAATACAAGTAACAGACATGATCTAAACAGAATTAGACTGGAACATGTTTATTTAATTCCCAAAATTTCAGTTTATGCTTAAATCAGTCAGCCTTCACCTCATACAAGTATTTCAAAACAGGTGAGTGAAACCCAGTGGGAGGTGGTTGATTATTTTATCAATAGACAACAAATTGACTACAGTTAAATTTTTTCAAGCTTTGGCTATTGAAACAGAGTAGTATGTGCTTTTTATTTTCGGGAGAGCAGGGGGAAGGGAGCAGGGAGACCTCTGGCAAGAATGCTAACCTTATGAATTCTTCCTCTGGAATTTTAATTGGTAAATCTATAAGTAAAAATGTACCCAGCTGCAGGGAGCTGCTCCCCAGCCCCACCACAATCACAGAACCTCAGAGCCATTTGCTCAAGCCTGAAAACAGAGCATTTTGCTCAGGTGGTGTCCAGCCACACCTGAGCTAAGAAAGAGATTCTGATAGCAGAAAACTTCCCAAGTTGCAGCGGCACAGTGCCTCTAGAAGACATGCTTATCTCAAAATCTATTCTTTTTATTGCTTCTCTTATTAGACATTTCCTACTAGTTTTTGCAATAAATTTAGCTACACAACAACCTTGAGCTCTATTTTTATCCAGAGCATTGTTCAAAGAGCTTCCGAAAATTGTATTAGGAAAGAGAGAAAGGCCTTTGAACAATTAAGACAAGCTTCATAACAAATGTAGCCTCAGCACTAGCTAGTTTCTTTTTTTCCTTTTTGGAAAAATCTTCATGTGGAGAATTGAGACCGATAAAAGCAAGAGAGTTAAAAATAAGAAAATCAGTGTTTTATGCATCAGAACCAACTGATAAGAACATGCTCTGGATGACACCTTTTAACCTGTAACCAAAGTACCTTCTAAATTCATCTTGAAGTTACACCTCAAAAAGAAAGTAAAAAAAGTAAAAATAAAGCTCAAAGTTACCAGCAAATTTGAAACATAAGTTACAATATCCACATAACATATCCACTCTTTATTGACCAATACGCAAGATTTACAATACATTACAGGTACTACTGTTTCCCATCTGACTTGCAGGCAGTTTTCACAGTAACAATTAATGTACCATATTTAAATATAATTGAAAGAGACATTTTTATATGCACTCACACGGTAACTTGGTTTCTTTAGAACTTCTAGGATCACACTATATTCAGGAGACAAGTAAAAACCAACATTCTCTATATTGATATATATATATATCACTATATTTCTACCTTGAAGAGAGTAACATCTCTGAACTACATTACTTTTTTTTCCCCTAAATACTTAGAGGAAATTAAGTAACAGGCACGTGGGAACTTCTATCTAGTTTTAACACGCAGAAAGCAAGCGATTTTGCCACGAATGTGCCTAGCTAGCGATTTAAAGTCACTTCAGTTCCCATGTATGAAAAACAATAGCCAAGCGACCTCCGCACAGCCTGCCACCC
>NW_010143934.1:0-19374 GCF_000699245.1 Pterocles gutturalis
ATATTTTATTTTATTTTATTTTATTAGTGATTTCTGTGGGCTGAGATGATGAGGTTGGAGTCCAGTGTGTGTCCTCGCACATGTTGCACTGGGTGCCACTGATGCAGGCATAAACATGAACCCCACAGAGAGAGGTACGCGTAACTGGGCTGCCTGGGGGCTTTGTCCATCCCAGCTAAGGTGCTGTGGAAAACTCTTTCCGTTTTTAATTTTAACCACACATCCCATATAAATATTCAGTGCTGCTTGTGCCGATGCCAAACGATGCCTGCAAGTGCTTTGGCAAGGCTGTGTGTCAAATCCAACTTTCTAGCCAGGACTGCTGGTATCAGAGGATGCTAGCTTGCAGTTTCCTTGTGTTTTTCCAATTACAGCCCTAAAGTGTGTAGGTCAGGTTTTGGCATCCGCTTGCCCCTGCATGCACAGTGCCACTCTGTCTTTCAATAAACTACAGAAACAGGGTAGCCAAAAGGATGTGCAAGTTCCTGGGTGCAATCTCAGCAGTGTCCATTTTTTCATGCCATTGTTATGTCTTCCCACTGAACTCAGGGAAAAACAATTTCTGAGACAGAGGAAAGCAAGAAGCTGCAGCCTCCCTGGGTAAGTGGGGCTTTCTACCTCTTAAAACACCAATATTATTCCATTAAAGTAGAAGAGAGTTCCTCCACCAGCTAATGTGCTATTACTTATTAATGTAAAACTACCACAGTGCTGGTTAGTGAATTATCTATCTTCCTGCAACCAGTTTTTATTTGTCCTACAGGGGTTACTTTCACTTTAGGATTTGTTGCCTGGGACCAAACTTATGGGCACCGCCACACGCAGCACAATCTGCAACTGAGCACCATGCCCTGGGGTAGGAACGGTGCAGGACTGAGGCTGGACGTCTCATCACTGCAAACACTTCCCCATGGGTGAACTGCAGAGCCTGTGGAGGACACATGAATACAGCCACAGAAAATCATTTGTGGAAACCCCAGAGCAAAACATTCAGGTCTTTTGAAGGAGAGCTGCTTTTCCTCTGAGTACATACACTGTGTCGGGGTTGGGTGTCCTGAGACAATTTCACTGCTGGTGAACTCACTGGGGAGACCAAAAACTGAAGAGATAGATGCTGTTGAGAGAACAGTAATGGCTCAAAATTCTCCACCTAACAGCTGCCACAATGCAGGCTGCTCCTTTTAGTCACTTATTCATCTTTACTAATTTGAACTCAGATATCACCTCTCCTCTCAAAACATGCAAATTCTATGTTGCATCTTATGTCTTGCCAACAAAAGGCTAGCAAAGGTAGTGTCTGAGTTAATGTAAAGATAGCATTAAAGACAAAAAGAGAAGAAGAAAAAAAAATCAGTTTACTCATGAAGAAAAGACATCTAGTTATACCTACCGAATCTGCCTTCTGATCCAAGGTGGTATTTCCTCCTGGGCAAGGAAAAAGAAGAGATGTGTGTGCAGGAGGGTTATTATTTCTCATGCTTTGTGTGCTTTCACACGCTTATTTGGGCATTCTGATTAATAACCCCAGTGAAAAGGGATCTCATCCTCCCAGTGTTACCTGGAAGCTAATAGCATCGGAAGAAGGGAAACTGCCTCTTAAGTAAAGGCATTAGGTGTATAGCTAATGGCTTTCAGCTTTCTGTTTCCTAAGTACCGTCTGTCCCTATGGGGGTTTCATAAATCACCCTCTCCAAGCTGCTCTCAGGCTGGTCCTTGCAATCAGATGTGCGCAATGCTTTTGAAAGCTATCATGTGCAGAACTGCCTGTTTCACTCATAGGAGAGACGGCATCGTGGGCTCTTGCTGGGAGTCCATACACAACTGGATGAGGGAGGAAGGCTTGTGCTTCCAGCTCAGTGCAGCATCTAGAGTCTGGGAGATTCCCTCCTGAAGCCCATGTCAGCCAGTGCTTTTATGAACTCAGGAAACATCTCTGAGGACAAAGCCACTGGTGGACATGAAGTCTGCTGTTGCCTGCAAAGGCCATCTTGCCAAGGAAGAATGGTGGCGTGGTGGGGAGCATGTGGCTGCTTTGGTGCTCCCAGAAAGCTCCAATGAAGCCATACTGTTAATTAACTTTTCAGAATTAACTGAATGTCTTCTGTTTGTTACCTAACTTAACCTCTCCTCAGCAGAAGCAGAGGGAGACCCAGGTCTGCTCCTGCCTCCCTCCACATTAAAGGTTTTCTGCTGGAACTGCTCCTGCCCACAGCCCAGAGCAACAACCATGTCCTCCAGTCTTCAGGTCATCTCCTCTCACACATTGTTTAGCTTCTTCCTGACCTGTGCTGCCCTGGATATGTGCTTGTCTCACCCAGGTGCCACTGCTGCTCCAGCACAGCTGTGCTGTCCCAGTATGGAAAGCTGGATCATGCCTGGTTCTGCACTCAGTCCTGTGTGTGTTATGTTGAATTGCTTCTCGTCATTTTTGTTCACACTGGCATACCAATACAGCAAAACTCCCTGCTGATGTCCACCATAGGAAAGTCTTTAGAAAGTTAGCAAAAACTAAAAGTCCCTACTGAAGAATTCTGTGTGGCAGCTCAAAAAGCTTCCATCATTATGTTGGTACTTCCCCATACAGCGATGTGTTTCTTCATGTATATGGTGCTAGTATTGCCCTTCTGCAGACTTTTGGAATAGGCTTATTTGAGTAACCCTGCTCTGTTCTGAGGAAGATGAGAAAAGGTTGGGCAGGTTTTGATGTTGGTACCAATCTTTGTAGAAAATGGTGTCAGGAGGGGCCCAGAACAACTCTCCCAGGTGCCAAAGGCTGTAGACGTACTCCAGCCTGGTGCTGGAGGTATAAAGGGAAAGCGAGGAGAAGGGCAGCAGGAAGGACAGAAAGCAATGACTGATGACGTGTTATGTCCATTTGCTGCCATCTCCTTCGGTGAGCAGCAATCTTTGCAACATGCTACATATGTGCCACGAGCTAGCAGGTATGGAGAAAATGGACTTGCGTGTCTGGTGGCACCAATACTGGGAACAGGAGATGGTAGATAGAAACAGGCTGTACTCTGTTCTTAACAACCTTATCACAATTCTTAGGTGAAATTTCTTGAGTGACCGTAATGGTTCCAGATTGGAAGGTGGCATTTTGGCAGCTGTGCCATATGCTAGAGCAGACACTGTGGCTGAAACCTCCCAAGACCACACTTGCTCTTGCTGTTCCCTGTGTCATTGAAAATAGCACTTTAAGGAAAAATACTTCTGAAATAATGCATTTCAGCCACTGTAACATGGAAGGGAAGCGATGCAGAAGGCTGCATAATAAATGGGAAAGGAGATAAATCCAGGGCCAGATTTATCAAATGACTGGTGTCATCAGTTTAAAAGAAGTAAAAAGCATACTCTAATCAGAGCAACAATATTTCATTTTATGTTGTACAGACTGCTGTGCAGTGGCTGGACAGGCAAAAGTCAGGCCCATTGCCCAACTCAAAAGTCAGCATGGCCAAACATTCTGGGGCACTGCCATGCTGCGTGGTGGTTTGGTCCTCCATCCCTTTTGCAATGTCTGGAATTTCTCCTGGAGCCACTGGTCCGTGGGGCTGCTGGGGTCCTGGTGTAGATGCAGTCTCAAGGATGCACACAAGCACACTAAATGCAAATAGCCTGCTGAGGGACAAGCATTTGTGTTTGGGCAGATACATGTATATCAGATTTGGGCACTTATATGGGATTTTTCCAGGAAGGACACAGTGCTGCACGTGGCATGGGGAGCCCCAACAGTCTTATTTCAACAACTGTGAATCCTAATTATAATTTTTTTGCCTTTAAATGCTCCGTTACTCTGCAGTGATCATAATTACTTACCTTGCAAAGGCAATGTGAGGGTTAATTAGCCCAAATGTGCAATTTATTTGGGAAATGGGGAATATTTCTTCATATAGGAGTTAAATCTCATTATCTCTAGTAATTGGAAGAAGGTACCAATTTCTTTCAACTAACCAAAACAAACAGGAGATGATTTCTTTGACTTGATTTAGCTCCTCATTTTGCAGGGATTAAATTATAGGTGGCTCAGACTGCCATCTACAAAATCCAGGCAAAATTCAGGCTGGTAGCATGTTACTGCCAGTGGAACTGTACGGCCATGTGGATGCCACCACCCTGCCTCAGACCAGGAGTCCATGGATTTCTAGCAGGCTGGAAATGGATATGAAAATTGGGATCTGCTCCTTCCACGGTGCCTACTCTTCCTAAAGCCATTGACAGGATGGTCTCACGTCCCTTATCTAGTCACTGATAAAATGGTCAAAAATTAATTAAAAATGTGATTTTCCCTTTCCTCCTCTCTGCTACCACTGTAAGTGTGACAGCAGCCCATTCCCATGGGCTTTCTCCCATCTGCTGGCATCTGTTTCAGGGGACACCCAGGGCACTGTGCAGCCTATGTGCTCAAACCCCAGCAGTGGCTGCAGGGAGTTGGAGGAATCAAATCCCAAATCCTCTTGAGTGGAGGCAGAAATACCCATTTCACACTCTTATTTAAACATTAAATCACCAAATGAATCCTCTCCCAGTTCCTTCCTCTCTTTGGGTGGTGTTCAGAGGAGACACTGAGCTGTAAACAACATTTTTTTTTTCAGCATTGACTCCCTCCATAAATGGCTATTCTGGCTGTGCTGTGGCAGGTTTTGCTGTGTGATTAGGCTGACAACGTGTTAATGCTCTGCCCTAGACCTTCCACATTCCTTAGGAAGAATTTACACATCCAGAAGAAAAAAACAAAACTGCAAACTGAGGAAGCACCTTCTATACTGGAAATTTTGACCCATCTCCATGCCTTGGTTTGCAAGGTCACTCTCTGAACCTTGCAGCCTTGGTCAGGTGTTGTGACAGCATCTCCTAAGCCATTTACTTCACCCTGAAGGCCTATGTCATCTGCTTCCCCTATACTTGCAGTCCCAGATGACAAAAGCAGAGGAGGGATGACACCAGAGCAAGGTGAATGTGAAATGCAGCCTTCCTTTCCCAGGACATGGTGCAGTCCAAGCGCAGGCATAGTGGCTTTGCATCTCCCGCCTCTGGCAGTGGTTTAAAGGCAGAGGCAAGCTAAGGGCTGCCAGTGCATGGGGATTTCACCATGAATTGGTCCCAGTGTCTGTTCCACTTTGTATCCACAAGTTTTTCCAGCTATTGAAGAAGCTGAGGGCTCCTCCACCCATCTGAGGCATAAAACACAGATGTAACTTATTTCAGCATAGCTGTTCCCCTTTCTGTATCTTATCCTGGTATTTGAGCGCCTCTGCACTGGAGGAAGCGTGTCTGTGCTTGAAGGATGACTGCTTTTCAGTGCACTGACGTGGCTAAGGCAGCACAGTTCCTCGTGTAGACAAGCCCAGATCTGCCCTTCTGAGGCTGGGCAAGGTTAGACCATCCCTGGGTGTCACCAGAAAGCCTCAGCTGTGAAAGAGCTATTTATACCTACCTTATCTCAGCAAAAGATGGAGTTTGGATGGCAGAAGGGCCATCACAAAATAACTAAAAGTAGAACTTCTTAAAACAGTAGAAAGAGAATTTTTCTCCCATCTTTTGCCAGTGCAGGAAAGAATGCACCAAGGCTGGTTAGAAAATCTCTCCCTACACTCCCTTGCAGCTTCCCTTTCGGGCAAATCCTCTGAGTGATCTCTCCCTGCTTTTTCTTGTGTGGTTATCATCTACTGGATGGTTTTTGCAGCTGTCAGGCTTGGGGGACAAGAGCCTGTGGGGCATCTCACTGCCACAGGCTCCAGCTGGATGAGGCTTTGAGCAACCAACATAGTGGAGGGTGTCCCTGCGCATGGTAGGGGGATTGGAACTAGATGATCTTTAAGGTCCCTTCCAACCCAAACTATTCTATGATTCTATGATTTGTAGGACCCCACCTGGAGTACTGTGTTCAGATGTGGGGCCCCCAACATAAAAAAGACCTGGACCTGTTGGATAGAGTCCAGAGGAGAGCCACAAAATTGGTCAGAGGGCTGGAGCACCTCCCCTATGAGGATAGGCTGAGAGAGTTGGGGTTGTTCAGCCTGGAGAAGAGAAGGCTCCAAGGAGACTTACTAGCAGCCTTCCAGTACCTAAAGGGGGCTACAGAAGAGATGGGGAGGCACTCTTCATCAGGGAGTGCAGTGATAGGACAAGGGGTAACGGGTATAAGCTGAAAGAGGGTAGATTTAGACTAGACATTAGGAATAAATTTTTCACTGTGAAGGTGGTGAGGCAGTGGCCCAGGTTGCCCAGAGAAGCTGTGGATGCCCCATCCCTGGAGGTGTTCAAGGCCAGGCTGGATGAGGCTTTGAGCAACCTGGGCTAGTGGAGGGTGTCCCTGCCCATGGCAAGGGGGTTGGAACTTGATGATCTTTTAAGGTCCTTTCCAACCCAAACCATTCTATGATTGTATGATTCTATAAGTCTCAGGGAAGGGGAGAACCTGCACCTTGGCCCTCATTGAGGACTGGCACCATTTACCATTGAGAAAACTGATACAAAGTTTGCCCTCCCCACTAGCCTGTAGCTACTGGTGAGAGAAGCATCTCATTTTCCAGCTGATGACCATTGGTAGGGTATTTTTTTAGTAATGCTAATTGAGAGTTTCTTACTTCTGCATCTCCTTCCACAATTTCAAGGAGGAAGGGAAAAACACCAGGGAGACCCTTAGAAATGTTCAGAAATCACAGAGGTGTGCCCACTGGGCTGTGACTGGTGCTGGGTAGGGAGCGACTGGGTGCGTGAGTGTGTTTTGGGGCAGGCACAAAAGGGCTGGGGAGACTTATGGGCGTTTAGGGAAGAGGAAAGCAGGGGATATCTTTGTCATCATTGAGATGATAAAGCTGCACCTCCTTTCTTGAAGAGCATCTCATAGTCTGGGGTGGTTGCTCAAACCCTGGATGCTGCCATGACACTTCTGGCTTGTTGAGTTGGAAGTCTTTCACTGTGTTCCCAACCAGCCCTCTCTACAGGACTTGCCCCCAGCTCTCTCCAGCCTGGACATGGGCCTGTCCGTGCCCAAGCTGGGGTGCCATGCATCATCCTCCAACACTGTGGACTCAGCCACAGTGGGGATCAGTGCCTGCACAGGCAAAAAAATCAACCACAGATGAAGCCTGACATTGTCTCGTGATGAGGTGGTTTTGACTTACCCATCCATGACTTAATCATAAATCTAGGATGGGAGTAGATCTAATATGAGACAGTTTATTGCTTATTATTGCTGCTTCCTTAGACATCTTGGGCAACCATCTTTCCTGACAGTTTATTTTTATATTTACCTACACATACGCACTCGAGGGACTCATCTCACTGTAGCAGCCCAGCTTTTTGGTATGGCAAGTACCACCTCAAAAGCCAGGGACATGGCTAAACTGTGCTATGTGGGCATGCAGGATGCTGCCCTGGATCCCAGATCCCCCTCAGCTCACTGGTGGGGTGTTCTGCCCCATGTACCTGCCCTCTGCCCCAGAATGGAGGGCAAAACCTTCCTCGTGTCCTCACACCAGTGTGCCAAGGAGGACACATCCTGCGGCACTGAGAGCAGCCAAGCATCTTGCGACATTTTTCTAGTCCTATAAAATGAAATAAGTCTCTGAGGTGGAAGGGAGGTGCTGAGTCTTTCCAAGGGAAAGTCAGCACAAAACAACAGCTCAGAACCGGATAAAAACTCCAAACCTTCCTCAGCTAAAGCCGGATTTGATCTTCCTCAGGTATGAAGTGTAAAAAAGGCAAATACACTGTTGCAAAGAAGCTAGGAAAAGAGAAAGGCATAACATTTTAGCTGGACAACTATTTCTACTTCACTAAAATATTTCTACTTCTATGACAATATGTAGAAAACTTTGCTAAACTCAAATATAAGAAACTGTTATTTAAAATGTTAATGATTAACAAATCCATTTAATATGTGAAAATAAACTTTTTCTCCGGAGGCACGGTAATTTTATATGTGCATTCCATATTCTTAGGGGTTTTTTTCCCCCAAAAGCTGTGTTAGTGCATGTGTGCAGAGCTATAACTCTGCAGGTGTTAATGGCCATCACTGAGAGAGGAAGGGTCCAGAAAATTGCAGGTCTCATTAAGGTAGTGATGGGTCCAAGCCATCAGAAAGAGCAGCCAAATGCCTTCAGCTATTAAAACCAGCTGCAGACAAGGACCTAATGAAGGCATTAGGCTACCTGGCCTGAGCAGAGATAAATCAGGCAGATTAACAGGAACTTTTCTGATTACAAAAGCAGAGCAGGGGCTGGAGGGGTTCTGCATACCGGCTTGGGGCTGAGCAGAAGTGGGGGGAAGCAGAGCAATGGGACTCCTTGCAGTGCTCCCTTGTGCTCAGAGGGAAAAATGCCTGTTTTCTTGTTTGAAGAATATATCCAGTTTATACAGGCCACTCACCTGTCTGGAAAGTCTCCTTCCAGCCCTGAGTTTTGGCTGAGGACAACCATGGTGCCTGCGTGGGGCGGCGCAGGCGGCACACAGTGATGAGGATCAACTGCAAAGGCAGGAGAGAAAGGAATAACCTTGACCACAGGACTGGCCTGCAGCCAGCAACTCACCGGAGCCTGCAAACTCCCAAACAAGTTCAAAGAGCCAGCAATTGTATAGACAACCCCATCCACCTGCTGGCTGCTTCCTCCTCCTCCTCCTCTCTGCTGTTCAGGGTTCAGGAGCTGCTGTCCCCAATCTCTGCTGCTCCTTTTCAGGGAAATTTGGCCAACATCAGCTAAATGATTAAAAAAAAAAAAAAAAGAATTCCAATGTTTCATTAGAAATTGAGTGCTTATCCATTGGGAACAGGACAATCTGTGGCTTTCCAGGACATGACAGAGCCCTTTTGGGCTTTGCACAAGCCTGAGACAGAGGACTGGGAAACCACACGGTTGTGGATACAGTTTGTTCTGCAGCACTCCACCCCTATGCATTTTACTGCTTCTCTCTGAATCCTGCAAAACTGCCTTCCAGGTAACTAATGCACTGGAGTTTATAAACTGCTGTGTTTAAAGCATTCCAAAATTAGCTTTTCTGCAGTCCAGATGGTGGATCGTGAATGTTTAATGGCATGGTATAAGGATTGTATTGGCACTCGTGAGGGACGATCCAAACAGCTTACTTGTGGCTCTTCCTTCCATGAGTAATGCATCTGTCAAAGCCCCTGCCAGGAAAACTTTGCATCCCACCACCTTGTATTTTGTGTGTGCGTGTGTGTACATACAATTACCAAATGACTCTAGATAATATTGAAAGAAAATCTTGGCAAGCCCCACTTTATGTTGATGCTATCTTGAATATTCAGTTAACTCTCTGTTTCCCTCTCTTGTGCTGACTTCTGCTCATTGTTTTCACCCCCTGCAGGTCCAGGTCGTCCGCTGGGGTAAAGCAGTGGTATGGTGGTTGTGTTGTGGGTCTGGTCCTTGTTGGGCTTCCCGTTTCCCAAGGGACCCCCAGACAGAAGCACTGAGCCTGCAGAGCCCTAGGGCGAGCTGCCAGGCTCGGAGCAGAAACCCTGGCTTGAACCAGGGCTCAAACAACACCAGGTCCTACCTCCTCACAAACCTTCTTCCCATACACTACAATAAGCAACTCTCCTTCCAGCAAAGCAGCTGCTTCCAAGGACTACTGAAGTGCTCTCGTATCATCAATATTCACATGAGGCGTGTCTGCTTAGTAAACGGTTTGTAACACCGCTGTAAGAAATACCTCGGATGGAATCCACATGAGGTTCCTGAAGCATAAAATAGCCAACCTTCTCTTTGCTGTACCCATCAGCATCAGGGCTGGAGCAATGCAATTGGAACATCTTCTTGATGCTCTGCACCTTCTTGACAGAGGAAGAAGAGAGTGGCAAGGAGCCCGGCACAGAACAACAGGGCAGAGCGTGTCTTCTTAAAAGTGTGGGTCGTGCTGGGGAAATGCGAGTGAGGAAGTGCAAGGGTGCGTAAAGCAGGGGATGTTGAACACTGGCCTTTGCCAGTGGGCAAGGAGCCTGATTTTTGCGTCTCTAGTGGAAGAAGCTCCGAGCTGAGCTGCACGGTGCTCACAAGTGCTTTAGGGCCTCCCACAGGCAGCAGCAGCAGCACGGGGGATGTGAAGCAAAGGCACGTGGTCATGCCTGCAGCAGTGTAACAGGAGATGCAATCCATCATGGCTGGTGCCACCGTGATGGATCGCAGAGAGGCTAACGGCTGGAGATTTATGTCGCTGGCAACAGAGGGAGCATCACTGGTTACATGATGCCCATGACTTCTTATCTGTTGCTTTATGTTTTTAGTGTTTTTCTTTCCACATGCCGGATAACAGTGACATTTATGGATAGATGAAATAAAAGTCTATTTGACCAAACAGCTTGTCAAGGCCTTATATAAAACTCACACTTGGACTGATTTAATCAGGATGGGAGAAAGCAAAGAGTCCTGTGCTAGTCAGGCTCCCTGGCCCTCGGGGTTTCTGTATGACGAAGAGATGGTGTCTCCACAAAGTTGTCAGTCAGCCTAGCCCCAAATGTGGAGTTTTTCATGTTGATCCTCCGAGGCTGGGGGTGGGTGGCTGAGGCTGCGGCGTGGGACCCCTCATGCCACAGAGGCTGTTTGTCCCTTCGCTGTGCATGAAGACACGGGGAGGCTCCAGGAGCCATAACAGAAAGTATGGCTTCAGCTTCATTTTCAGTTCCCCTTACACAGTATCCATGGAAACAAGGATGACTTTCCCATCCTTTTCTGGGGAAGACACGGCACTCACTGCAATATGGTCTCTTTTACTAAAATTTTGCAAAATAGCTCCACAGGGTGACTGTTTTTTTATCCAAAAAGCCTGTGGTAGTGTTGATCGGAGGGAGTGAGCCCCTTTTAACCCTCACATGCAACGTGGCATTTCTCAGCGGGGCTGAGGATCCTGCTTTCCAGCTGGATTGCATGGGAGAGGAGGGCAGCCAGCACCCCACACCGACACCAACCCCCAAGCACCCGGGGATGGAGGAAGGGGGTGGTGGTGAAGCGGGTAGGGGCACGGAGATGCTGCAGGAAGGCAACCAGATGAAATACTTACTTGGCTTCAGGAGCAGGGTTTGTTTGGGGTCATTGGTGCTAAAGACATCATGTCTGGCAGGTGTCATTGCCCATAAATATGGGATGCTGGGGGTCTGACAGGGAAATATTGTTTTGCCTGGAGATGGAAAATTTCAGGATGTTTTGAAGGCATAAGGGAAAAAAATGTTTTCCAAAAAAAACACCGAATTTGGGAAAATATCATTAATTTCAGTAGTTATACTGCTTATCAGAATGATTCTTTTTTAATTCTTTAAGGGTGAAACATTTTTCAGTTAGCAAACCAAAGGGGCTGATGGATACATTTACAAAGCAGAACACCAATTTTTTACTTCAGAATGATGACAGAGGTCATCACTATGCACTGAAGTACTTATGTATTTTTTGCCCTTGAGGAAAAATTAAACATCAAAAATAAAAAGTAGCCATCTAGCTGTCTCTTAAACAAGAAAGAAGGCTCTATCCTACAGCTCAGCAATGGGACATCAACAGCAACTTAACATAATAAAGCAAAGGCTTGAAAAATGAACATTTGTTCTCTCTCTCCATATTCTCTGCAATATAGCTGACACAACACCACAGTAAAGACCAGGATTAAATTAGGCCCACAGTACTGAAGCCTAGAGTCTGTAAGGATTTTAATTGCTTGATACCATTCATCTTTGAAAGAAAAGACCTTCCTTTGAAATACTTTAGTTATCGAAAGCATTTTGAAGAGTTGAGTACAGCAGAAGTAATGTCATGTAAATCAACTCTCTAACCTTGCTTCACTGTTCACTCTGTGCAAAATTAATTTACAATCATGTTTCTTCTACATTTCTTCTCCAATTTTTCTGTATCAGGAAAAAATAAAAAAAAAGAATTAAACAGATTTTTCTTTTCTTCCAAGTCCTGCATTTTGCCCAAAGCCTCCTGTCTCTCAACTTGCTCCTGATCCTCCTGCATGTGCTGGATTTTTCTGGCAATTGAGGGATGGGGGTTTTGTAACCAGACATACCATAGTCCAGATTTTTTAAAACTCCTGTCAATAAGAAGAGGGATTTATGCACCCAAACAGATTAGAGAGTTTCGGCCCCATCATCATTCTGTGCCTGCATACCCTCACTGAATGAAGGAGAAGGACTTTCTTTGGCTTGTTTGCTTTCCTAATGATTTGTTGTTCTGGTTCCCTAAGGAAATCTACCACTTTTCCTCCAGGTCCCCTGGCTCCACATGCCAGAGCTGGTAGCCACTTTCTCTGGAACTCGGCATCTGGGAGATGCTACCAAAACCAGCTGGGGTCTGGTGGGCAATGGGGACACAGGGCGGACAGGGGATGTTCCTGGGCATGTGGTGTCTGTAGGGGCTGGGGCTCAATGGCCCTGACCTCACCCTGTGGTCACATCAGCCTCATGAGAAGAGGGTGGGATAGAGAGGTCAGCAGGCTCCATGTCCCTGAGGCAGGGGGTGACCTCTCTGGGTCTCTGGGTGCCTGAGCCTCTGCCACCCCTTTTGCAGCACTGCTGCCAGCAGCCACCGCAAGTGGCTTATATTGCAGACCCTCCTGATGGGAATTTGCTTTTCTGTGAAGTATCATGTCCATCAGCTGTGCAAAACTAAGGATGCTTTAAAAAAGATAGTGTTCTCGAACTCCTGTGAAACCACCTCTGATGGCACGTTTCTAGGTGGGACTTTCCTCTCTGAGGCACTGCTTAATTAAACTTTAACTCCATTGCCCCCAAACCATATTCTCTGAAAACAAAAGACAGGCTGCCTGGGTGTGAACTGCCCTGCTACACACAACCCTGCTTTGCAAACGCAGCCACTCACGCACCCCGCTCCTGGCTCCAGCAGCACAGCTGGGATTCCCCCAGTGCTCACCGGGTTTCGCTCTTCCTGACCCCTCAGCTGTAGGTGTGGAGCGACATGGGGAAGAAATTCACCATTTCTGAAGCTCTTTGTTGGCAGGGCCATCCCTGGTACATGACATTACACCACGAACCCAGCTGTAAAGTTTTGCCCCACCCTGAAGTTTATTTTCTTTCTCAGTGGGTTGTTTCGGTATACCAGGTGGCTCAGAACAACAAAGCAAAGCAAGGAATGGGAGACAACACCAAAAGCACTGAAATCCCTGCTTGTCTCCAAAGCAGACCAACTTCTGCAGGCTTTCTTCTGCACAAAACTCCTTTTGTTGCATGTGACGTGGGATTCAGTAGACAGACAGCAGTACAAAGAGGCTAGACTTGATGTTTGCTTGGTGGCTGCGCAGAACCCATGGAAACGTGCCGGAGGACTTTTTTTTTTCCTCTGTTCAAAGCTTTACCTGCTGATGAGTCACTGGAGGGCTGGCTTAAGGAGCATATCACGCACAATTATTTGGAAAAGCAATCTGGCATGCTAACTCCTGTCATAAAACATGCGATTCATAATATCCTGAAGGACAAAATGCAACACAAATGCTTTAGAAGATCGCTTGCCTCATGTTATTCCTCCATCGCAGTCTTAATCAAGAGGCAAGGAAGTCCTGAGACTCAAGAGGCACTTCCCAAGCGCAGTCCCCAGTGCTTTCTGAGCACCAGAAGAGCTGTGGAGCCATGGCCAGGAGGGAACAGCTGCTCCGGTCCTTCCCCTCCCTGGTCTGTGGAGCAGGATGGACAGATCTGTCTCTCCCAGCCTTGGCAGCGAGCACCAGGAAGTGTGAAGCAACAGTCACAGAGGTTTGGGATCAAAGGTGCTCTGTCTCTGTCTGATAACTGAGAATGTATGAGAAGCCTGTGCCTTCTGCCTTGCACTCTCCTGAGGAGCTGCAGGAAGGCAAGGTGTAAGTGGAAGATGTGCAGACTGACCCACATTTCCCTGTGCCTGGCGCATCTCTACAGCACAAAGCAAATGCTCCCTTCATTTTCTCCAGCTGGGAGACTTGTCCCTGCCAGGGCAGCACGACAGGACAGCATCCCTCAGCAAACCCTCCTTAGCCAGACGCTTGCTGCTGTGGTGCTGCTGGTGCTCTAATGAGTGTTAATTCCATAGGAAACAAATGGCATTTTGATTTCAACTGGCAGCAGAGAAGTAAAGGCAGGCAATAACACATAAATATAAAAATGAAATAAAATGTCAGCCTTTCAGATGGCCTTAGCTGATTACGTCAGGCTGCCTCAACCGTTCTCTTACACCTCTTCTCCCCACACAGGGATCCAGCTGTCTGATGGTACAGCATCTTCTGGGCTGTGGGTCCTCGCACGCATTACTTCCCCAGCAAGCATGTGGTAAGAGTGATAACAGGCCCGGTGTGAATTTGCCTTTTCCTCTCACCCCTGATTTGTACATCTTACCAAGACTCCCCAGCCCTGAGGCCAGAGGTCCCTTTCCCTCCCTCCCTTGCAGAGGCGGGAAGGGCTGGGAGTCGGCGTTTGCCTTTCAGACAGCAGGGTGTCACCAGCCTCACGGTGAGAAAGAAGGAAAGAAGCAAGAGTCCACTTGCAACAAAGGTTGGTTGCTGGTGGGTTGCAGTGGGAGATGGATGTGGAAGGACGGGGACATGCAGAGAAGGTTTTGATGGCATTTGATGGGGAGTGGATGGAGAGCCCACACAACACCATAATTTCTCCCAGATCCCATCACTGACACAGTATGGAGGGTTTTTCCTAAGCCTCCCAGGGCACTGTGACCCCAGCACATCAGCTCCATGTTACCTGCTGCAGCACAGCACTTGGCTAAAGTGCTGGCAGACACCCCATGCGTGCCTCACCAGTAAGCAAACCCTCAGAGGCTCTCACCCAGAGTCTGGAGAGCTCAATTTGGGCAGCCCTCACCCTTGAGAGGAGCCCCATGTGAGGAGCCCCATGGCAGAGGGAAGATTCCTGTGCAGACAGGAGGGGAGGGTCCTGGACGCCATCACATACACAGCCAAGCAAAACACTAGTGGGGTTTGCTCCCCTCATGGCCACGCAGAGATTTTCAATTTCTTCTTCAGACATTCTCCTCAACTATGCACTTCTTTCACTCAATGCTTTCATTAAAAAGCTTTCAAGTGGCATTTTGGCAGGTGGATGCTGCTCTAAATTAACTGGGAAACAGCCCACCTCAGAGGTGTCCTCCTTCAGCCAAGCATCCCTGGGAGAGGTCAAAGCCTCAGCCCAGGTGCTGGAGAAACATTGCATGGGGGATGTGTGCCAGATGGCTTTGCTCGGGGCCTTTTGGGGAACCCATGGCCCGATTCGAGAGCCTGCCGGGTGCTGGATGGTATTAGCATCTTGAGTTGTGCTCAGCTTCTGAGGGTCTCCAAAACTCATGCTGCCCAACGACATCTCCAGCCAAATTAAAAGGCCCCTCAGCCCGCAGACAGCTGCTGGCTACCAGTTGGCAAGGCCTATTAGGACAAAAGATTGAGAAACTGTAGCCTAAAGATGCTTAAAATAAATTAGGGTGTCTCTGGTTGTTTACTGTCATAATAATAGAGAAGAGCAGAATGAGTCTTGCAGCAGCAGTGCAAGATTTGCCAGTGCTTGTCTGTGAAAGCCCGAGTGGCTGGTAGCAGCACAAAGTACCGAGTAAAATGCCAATCCTTAGGGTTCCCCTGAGCCCTGGGAAACAAACTAAATTCCCTTAAAGCGCAGAACAACGCCCACGCCATGGTGAACAACTCTGAATGAGGAGAGAGCTCCATGAGAGCTCAGCGACGAGCGCAGCTGGATGTACAGCCATAGCATCGGGGGTTGCGGGGCTGACAAACACGGGTGCTGCCGGCTTAGCCAGGCTGGAGTTTTAGAGAGTGACAGCCATGAGTCTTCCCTGCAGGAATAGCAGGGCACCAACAGGAGGGGGGATATCATCAGTGCCCTGAGGCAGAGGACTTAGTGGAGATTTCCCTTGGGGTCTCAGTGTACAAAAAGCCACTCCCTGTCCATATCACATCCATCTTTACAGCTCTTGCTCCCCGAGGGGCAGTGGGGATCGCGTTTGTCCTGTCAGGAAGGGTTTGAGGACAACCTCCAGGCAGGCTCCTGCCAGTGCTTCCCAGCAAACTGTGTCCCACAGTTTGAGGGACAAAGGAGTTTTGATTGATAGAAAACACAACAGGTCAGTTGTCCAGGCAGCTCAAGTTGTCACTCTGTAAAATTCAGTGGTGGCAGAAGCTGCGCCAAGTTTGCATCCCTACAGGCAGGGTCAGGATCACACAGAGGAAGAGAGGTGCAGAGTGATCTCTGCGTGTTTCCTACCCGCAGCATCAACTGCATGTCATCTTCAGGAATGAGCAGAAATTTAAGCAGACAGAATCTGCAACAAAGCTGTGAAATTAAAGGTCTGTGGACAAGAAACAGAGATTACTGGAGAAAGATTTTCTTGCAAGTGGCTAAGAAACTCTGGTGTACAACAGAGAGTTCGAATGATAAGCTATCTCCAGCCAGCTAGGTCTGGAGCTATTCCTGTAACCTGCATTAAGGTTTCTTATCCCAGCTAGGTATCTAATCACTGTTGAGCACATCAGGAGAAGAAAACAAATTGTAGTAAATCATTATGCTGGCCCTGTAACCAATACCTTAGCAAGGTAATTCCTCGGTGGATGCCCTCCTCCAACAGGTCAGCAATGCCTAGATGCCAGGTCTGCAAATTCCCTATTAACCCCAGGAGTTATAGACTCTGTCTAAGTATTATTTGCTCTTCTTAGTTAATGAGGTTATAATTAGAAACTGAAAATCCTACCATTGGTTAAACAAGCTGGTGCTGGATGGTTTGCAGCTTCCAGTGAGCCATGGAGTCACTTTATTTGAAGGGTTATTCAGCCAGAAGCAATGCCCTGCGCTTGTGTCCATCAGAGAGCAGCCCAGCACCACTGTTTGAGGGCATGGCATCTTTTTTTGTTTCTTCTTTTACCTTTTGGTTTATGTTTCTCCTGTTGCAGGGGCAGTGTGCAGGTGCCTGTGCTGCTGTTTTGATGACAGGCATCCCATTGCCTGTGCACTGGGCTGACTGAATCCCCTACCTGTTCTCTGTGCATTGCTCTCAGTCTCCTTCATTATTTTTGCTACCATGAGCTTTTATTTCACCTTTCCCCCCAGTCATTCAAGGAGCTTTCTCCCCTTGCGCTTTGAAGGTGACTCCATTTTTTTTTTTTTTAATTTGAAACATTGAAACACTTCACATCAAAGAGAGCCGAGTGTCAGAGGGGCTCCTGTCACAGAGACCCTGGGCTCAGCACTTCCATGGGACCCCAGACAGCTGCCTGGGGGGGTTGCCGACTGACCTACACTGCTCAGGGTTGTCTTTAACTCTTGCTCTGCACAACGTATGTAGCTGGGAATGGGAGTGGGATGTGCAAGAGAGGGCAGGGTTCTACAGATCCCAGAAAGTCTCCAACCAAGCTGTGCCAGCTCATGCTGCTTGTGAGTCATCTGGGAACCACTGATGTGCAGCAAATAGTGCAACGTGCTCCTTTCCCAAGCAGTAATCGTAGGGTCACTGCTGATTCAGAGACAACGTTTAAGTCACGCCTGCTGCGCAGGGGCACCTAGTGATGGCAGCAGGCAGCCTGCCAGCTCCTGCCCTTGAGAACAAGAGGATTGAGAGGCACATAGGGGTAATCATGGAGATAGCACCTGTACTGATGTCAAAGGGCTAGTCGGCAATGTTTGAGGGAGAGTTGTCTAGGTGATACAAACAAAAACCACCCTCCCTGTCAGATAATGCAGGTCTGATTTTAGATCACAGAGATGCTGCTCTGCTTTATTGAATTGGTCAAACAATTAACCTAATTTTTCATCTTCCAGACCACACACGTCCCATAAGAATTTAAATATTGCCAAAGAGCTAATGCTGTATCCGAGGCTTAACTACAACCTCCTGGTAGCTGAGAAGAAAATAGAGGAAATAAATAAATTTAAAAGGCATGTGTAAGTGAAGACAATTTTAGAAGACTTAAAACCAGAGCAGACCAAAAATAGTCCACAAGCAAAATGAGGAACTCCAGGGTTGCACCTGGAGTGTCTGATCCTGGACCTTGGAAGCTATAGAGGAGAACAAGTGTTTTGCTCTGTACAAACTAAATTCTGTTATGGGCTAGAACACAGCAAATCCCAATCTGCAGTCCTCAGCCTTGTGCCTGTGCTGTAAGCATCCCTTCGGTTCACCGAACATCAGCTGAGGACCCGAGCAGGATCTGGTACCCAGCACTGCCAACACTGTTCAGTGTGATGCTCCCCATACCTGGTGTTGTTTCCTAAATCCCCAGCAGCAGGATGGTGTGAGCAGGGTTGTACCTTGGGTTCCTCAGAGCTGCTACCCCCAAGCTCCCAGGGAAAAGACCTGCATGCCCAGAGTGCCTTGACCTTAGGTCCCTGCAGGAGCAGGTCCTTGTGGCTGGATGTGCTTTCATTGAGTCCTAACCTAGAACCAGTGTTCCCAGAGCCATCTCCTCCACTTCCCTGGCTGGCAGTGCTGCTCCTAGGCATCTAGCTCTGGTCACAGCAGGCAGTGCCTCTACCACACATTTCTGGCCAGCCAGGACTTTGGACAAAAATTTTTCCAGCTGCATTATTCTGCAGTGACACAGAGTAGCTGCTTCAGAACACCACCGTCAAAAGTGTGAGTATCCATCTGAATTCCTGACAGTTATGCTGAAATTTAGTTGGTCGCCTGAGGCCAAGGAAGAGTTTTAATGATGTTGCCCTTGTTTCTTAAAATGCTTTTGTCATTCTGCAGCTTTTTTTTTTTTCCACACAGCTGTCATTAGCAGGGGTTTGCTGTGGGCTTCTCAATGCACGTTTCACAGTAGGCATTCTTCACCAGCAGCACTTTAGTTGCTACTGAAGGTGAGGGACATGCGGATGTGCATGAGAAGCACGTGGGAAGCAGCCAGAGGGGCTGTGGGTGCTCATTTCTTGCATCCCCTCAAAGCAGTGCTCCCCTCTGTGTTTACAGGTAAAAGATGAGAAAGAATTTGGGCTTTCGGTGTGTTTGGGGCATACAATGTGGGTTCAAGGCTGAAGCAGTTTACCAAAATCTCAGCATCTATAGTGCTGTTATGGTTAGCTTACGCTGCGGTTGCTGGGAAGCTCAGGGGGTTGCACAGCATCCCCTCCAGCTCAAAGTGGAAATTGGAAAAAAGTATGTCTCGATTGTGGGTAAGAACCATTGTGGCAGAGCTGGCATAGGCCTTGGGCATGTATCACATGTGCCTTCCCTGTTGTGGATTTTTGGTGTTGGATATGAGGGTTCAGTCTGGCTCTCTGTCTGCCTTTGGTTGGCATGGAGAGCTTTTAAGAAAAGCAAGAATTGCATTTCATAATGCATGATGCTGAGAAGAAAATCAGTGGCACGGAGAGCTTTTAAGAAAAGCAAGAATTGCGTTTCATAATGCATGATGCTGAGAAGAAAA
>NW_010143935.1:0-42065 GCF_000699245.1 Pterocles gutturalis
TCATTAGGTTCTCATGGGCCCACTTCTCCTGCCTGTCCTGATCCAGGTCCCTCTGGATGGCATCCCTTCCCTCTATTGTATTGACTGCCCCACTCAGCTTGGTGTTTTCTGCAAATTTGCTGAGGATGCACTCGACTCCCTCATCTATGTTGTTGATAAAGATGTTGAAGAGGACTGGTCCCAAGACAGACCCTTGAGGGACACCACTTGTGACCAGCTTCCACCCAGACATAGAACCGTTGACCACAACCCTTTGGCTGCAACCAGCCAACCAGTTCTTTATTCATTGAACAGTCTATTGTTCAAATCCATACCTCTCCAATTTAGAGAGAAGGATGTGGTGAGGGACCATAAATGACCAACATCAAAGCAGCATGAATTTTATTGAAGCTCATGTTTTTTTCACAAGGTCAGAGACTGGAGAAGGGTGGAATGGAACTCTGGAGATCAATTGGTCCCACCTCCCTGCTCAAGCAGCCAACCAGCCAACCAGTTGTTTATTCATTGCACAGTCTATTGTTCAAATCCATACCTCTCCAATGTAGAGAGAAGGATGTGGTGAGGGACCATAAATGACCAACATTAAAGCAGCATGAATTTTATTGAAGCTCATGTTTTTTTCACAAGGTCAGAGACTGGAGAAGGGTGGAATGGAACTCTGGAGATCAATTGGTCCCACCTCCCTGCTCAAGCAGGGCCACCTAGGGAAGGTTGCCCAGAACGGTGTCAAGACAGCTTTTGAACATCTCCAAGGATGGTGACTCCACAACCTCCCTGGGCAACCTGTGCCAGTGCTCAGTCACTCTCACTGTGGAAAAGTGTTTGTTTCCTGATGATCACAGGGACACTCCTGTGTTTCAGTTTGTGCCCATTGCCTCTGGTTCTATCACTGGGCAGCGCTGAAAAGATCCTGGCTCTGTCTGCCTTGCACCCTCTCTTCAGGAATTTGTACATGTTGATAAGATCTGCTCTGCCCGGAGCCTTCTGTGCTCGAGGCCAAACAATTCCCAGTTCTCTCAGCTTCTCCCCATATGTTCAGTGCTCCAGTCCTTTAATAATCTCAGCAACTCTTCACTGGACTTGCTCCAGTATGTCCATGTCTTATACCTTCGTGTGCTTTTCAGACAAGCTGCCCTCCAACCAGTTGACTTCCAGTCTGTACTGGTGCCTGGGGTTGTTCCTCCCCAGGTGCAGGACTTTGCACTTCAATTTGTTGAACTGCATCAGGTTCCTGTTTTCCTTTATTATTCTTAGAACAAATTACATTGGGATAACACTCTGGAGAAATACAACTGGAAGGCCAAAACTATCAGAAATCTTAAACTTCTTGGAGTTTAAAGTACTATGGCCCTTTGAAAGAGCTTAAGGGATTCTACTTTGTAAACTTTGTATGTTTGTGAAATCGCTTTCTTCAGTATTAAGTCCATGCCTTCCTCCTACTCCTATCCAAAAGTGAGACTGTTTAAATTTGAGACTAAATATTGAAAAACTTAAGTAATGGAAAAAGAACCAAAATCCAGTAACTGAAATAGTGTAAATCTTTGCCTTTTTCATTTTATCTTAGACTGATTTTTTTAAAAAAAACTTCTCTCTACAAGCATTTGTGATATTTTTTAAAGTCACTCCATACATTTTCATTTTGTTTTCTTTACCTCAAAATTTTCAATTTTCTTTTTTACTTTCTGTATGAAGCCATGTGATTATCATGTCACTGTGTCATATAGTACCACATGACAACAAGAAACAGAGACATATTCATCATGTAACAGACTTGCGTGCAATCATGTGAAGAAGAGAGAAGCCGTACCACAATTCTTCAGTATTTATGTAAGATAAGTGGTGGGCATAATTGTCATATTCTTTCAAATCTTCCTTAAAACAATCTAACTCCTTGCTCTGACTTCACCACCTTGATCTAGTAATGACTAACTCCGAAAACAGACTTCTCTACATCTCTGAAAGCACTTTTTTCCAACATCTGCTCTTAGTTCTCTCTTGAGCATCTGTGAATTTGACATTTGTTAGAGGAATTTTTTCTTATTTTTTCTGTCTGTCTGTACTGACACCAAAAATACAAAAATAAGATAAATTCCTCTTCAGAGGAGTCAAAACTGGACAACAGTCTGTTAAGTTGTTTATCTGGAAGCCAGGGATTAGACTACAATTAAAAATTAAGTTTCTTCATTTAGCAAAGTGATTGTGCGGTGCATTCCATTTGACGAGACAAATGCCATTCTGGTCTGGACCTTGTTTTGGTTTATCTCTAATGGTAGTGGTCCAATAACCAGGTTGCTATAACTTAACTTGTTTTAGCTTTAGCTCTATGTAATTCTGTGGTGGCATAGAAATAGTAATTTTGATTTATAGACACACACACACATATATATTTAATTAAAGGACAGCAACACCAAGCAGTAATTCTGTGTTGAATGAACATTATCCATGGCTGCAAAACAAAAATGGCACAGAATGAAGTATCTCTGGCTCTAGAATAAAAATATCACATAGAGAAGTGCAAGTGTAGGATGGTAGCATAGACTGTGGAGGTGCTGACATAGGAGCATAATGCTATGAATAAATCACCAATGGTCAATTCCTGGTCACTACAGGGATGCTGTCTTGGGAGCTGCGTAAAGCTGGGTAAAGCTGGGTTTAGTTCAAGGTCAACAAAGAGCAAAGGCGTACCTTTGCAGAACCTCATACACAGCTTTGTTTTGGGAACTAATGAAGGAAGAACAAGCAAGCAGACTTGACAGAAGATTCAGGAAAAATTGCAAGCAAATCCTCCCAGGTGAACACAGGAGCAGGGAGGAAGAATTGCCCAGCATCAGCAATGGGATGCTGAAACCTTGCCACAACACCCCCTCCACCACCTCCTTCTTGAGGAAGATGAGTGCTGATGGCCATAAGAACCAGAGGAGCAGAGGAAGGGTGAGCATAACCTCAGGAAAAAGAGGCACAGTTACATATGTACACATTCTGGGATTACGAGTGTAACATTTTAAATCGTATTACCATTGGGATGTTTTTCTATGATTGTGTTCTTTTCTGTAATTAGACCTGGACTGGCAATAATTATTTGGTTAGACTGGTAAGATTTGTACTCGACTCACAATATATTCTTGGCTCTGTATAAAAGGTGTGTTCCTTTTTTTGACCATAACAAAATTTTGCATGCAACACTGCGTGTGTTTAAAGGTAATAACAGCCATTCTTTGAAAGGCTGTAAGTTCACTTTCAAAGAATAATGTTGTTCACATAGGGTTTGAGGTAGACAGAGTATCCTTCTGTAAGTTTTTTTCAAACCCCCACTAAGATGCTGCTCTACCAAGACAAACTAAAAACAAATCCTTAACTATGGTCTGTGTTGGAAGAGGTGATTACATTTAATTATTTTTATAATTGCAAAGTATTCCTAATGGTATATTCCAAAGCTGAACTTCTATGACATTATTTCAACACCCATATTCATTTCTGTATAAATAGTTAGATATATTTGGCACCACCATTTTTGCTATTAAAATTATACTTCACTGTTTTATATCTTTCTTTGCAGCCAGGGTTTCTGACAGCTCATTTATCTGTAAATGAGAAATCATATCAAATAAACCATATATGATTGGACAAATTGACTATACAATTACTGTTACTCTCTTGCTTTAAACCTCTTTCCACTATGATTTTCTGCACCAACTTGTTCTGGTGCTCATTTGTCTTCTGTTTCAAATTTTTAAAATATTTTTCATGCAAAGACAAAACTAATTTTAACTTTTTTTATTTCTCAGTGAAACTTTCAATTTCCTTCCCGATGTCTTATTGCCCAAATACCTGTAAAATGGACTTCAGGATTCAATACCAGTGATATTTGAAACATTGACCCATCAAGTCAGCAAACTAGTTCAGCCTGTGCTTACTTGATAACCCTGTTGAAAAGTGGCAAAATGTAAACATTAGATTCAGCTTTCTGTCATGAAAAAAATACAGGATCCACCTAAGCCAAAGCATTCTGTGAATTTTAGGCAATAGAACTGAGTTGACTTAGAAAGAAAAAAAAACAAATAAAATTGGATTTTTTTTAAAGTTGAGATTATTTTGTACATTGTCATTTCTCTAAAATGTTATTTGAAACATTTTAAAATGCTCAAATTCTCCACCAAATGTTTAATTTTAATTGAAATTTTCATTCTAAAGCTATTAATTCTCACATTTATTAAAACTTTGCAGAAAACATACCATGTATTCAACTCTACATCCTCACCTCACCTAGTCTGATTTGTCTAATCAACTTTCAAATAAAACGCAAACTATAAACTTGACTAGGATAGGATGGGAGAGGACCAGAATGATATCCTTCACCTTTAACAAATACATGCAAGCAATACCTTAATCACCTTTCTATATCACACGAATTCCAGTGGGATAAAAGTACATGCTTAAGAAACAAACACAGATACATTCTGTCCTAGATTTTTTTGTCCCTACACAAACCAAAACACCTTTAAGCATCCTCATTTTCCCAACTCTGAAAGCTATCTGGATGTCTATATTAAATATTCTACACCTATGGATCAAAAAAAAAATAAATAGAAAAAGCAAGAAAGATCATAATATCATCAACATAATTATGACAATATTAAAAATTATTTCCACCACAGTAAGTTATGACATTTCTACTCTTTTCCATTACACTCTCCATGTAATGGAAGAATTTTCTATCCCAGTGATGAAAGGAAAAAAAGGCCATCAAAGTATTAAGGAAATAGGCCAAAAATATTTTAATAAATGCTTCCATCAGATTCTGAAACAGTCTTCTAATTTTCTATAAGTTATTTAATACACTTATTTATCATAATTTCATAGCCAGTGGGTTACTTGCGGGAAAACATTTAATTTGGTAAAATTTTAGTCTGCTTATATGCAGGTAATAGGCAAGTTTATAAAAAATGAACAGTTAATATATTAGTTCTCGCTATTCCTAGCAAAAATATAATCCTATATGCTGGCATTTGGTGAGATCTCCCTAGCCCTTTCTTTCAACAGACAAAGCAGTGTTCTCCCCTATCTAGAAAAAATGTCCGTAGAGATATTTCAAGGACAGTTGGAGGAATGTGGTTATGTGAAACACAAGTTACACATCAAAAATAACATCTCTAATTTATTCTTCCAGATGTCTGTGCATTTGTGTGCCACAGAGATATTTCTACTTTCTTCTTTGTCACTGTTTCTCACTATGACAAATCCTGGTTTTAAAACATACATAGTGTTCTTCAGAAAAAAGAAAAAAAAAAACATCTTTTCTTCATTCTTGCAACTATTTTCACTAAGCACAATTGCACAATATATATATATATTGATGTCTCGTAAGATTAGGATTTCTAAACACAATTTGTCAAAGTTTCAGGTTAGACTGGACAAAATTCTAGTTACATTACTAGGACTGTACTTACTTATCAAGGAGATAGCATATGGAGGAATATTAACTTGGGGAGGACTTAGTTGCCCAAACTCAGCATTATTTCAGGCAGTGTGGTATTTTGCCTGGCCTCCAGCTACCTCCCCAGAAGAATGCAAGCCTTCTGGAGACCTTGTGCTCAGTTCTGCAACCCTCAGCCCAGGCAGTGTGCTCTTTGTGAGCCAAGCCTGGTTTGGTTCAGCCTGATGGAGAAAATTGTTATGAAGAAAAAGCCCATTAGCTACATCAGGCAATATATGGAAAATTTAAAAAAAAAAAAAAAAAAAAAAAGAGACAGCTGAGCAATTGCTTAGCAATTGGTTAGCAGATCAAGAATACAAGAACACCACTAACATAGGAAGGAATAAAACCCAACAGAAAAAAAAGCAGAAATGGAAACACAGCAATACTAAGCATCAGCCTGTATCTCACCTGGCTGTTGAGTTGTCACCCAGCTGAGATGTTTTGGGTATCTTATTGCATATTCATATTAAGTCTTATCCTAGTAGCTCACCAGTTAGAGTTATCTGTTTTGTGTCAGCCAGCACATAATTGCTTTGCACTTGTTAAGTTGTGTATATTCCTTCTTGAGTCTCTCTGTGCACAACAGAATTTGCCCATGCAAGAAGAAATTATGCCTGGACATAGTGTTAAAATACCTTGAGATACCTCAAAATATTATGGCTTGCAGCTGCCATGCCAGAATGCTGTGGATTGCCAATGTATCTGGGGTTTATCTGCCAGTCCCATCAGGATGTGGCAGATAATATATGAAATTTCAAATGACCCAAATGGACAACTGATTCTGCCCATCCTGGCTGTAGTTTACCTGCATAAAAATGGAGGGAAAAACATCTATTTAATACTCCTATTCTGAAATTCTCTTTGGAAGATCCTGCTTTCTTTGATGCCTATGTTTAATTTTAGAGAACATCAAGTCCTGCATTAAGTTCCAGATCAGGTCACCAAATGCATCTCTTGGTGCCCACACCAAACATTAGCTTCAGATAGGAAAAATCGAAATGTAGGTGCCTCCACAGCACCTAATAGTGTCTAATTCAAAACATCCCAACACATCTGAGACATCTTCTGGGAACGGAAAAGCCTCCTGCTACATTAATTGAAGATCTGGGGAGCTGATGGGTCTCATTTTAATTGCTGAAAACCTGTTTCCAACTAATGAAAACCAGTTGTCAACTAATACCATTGAGATAACCAAGGATGTATCTTGGATCATACAGGACATCTCACATAGAATTTGACAGAAGCAACTAGATAATTGTCTAATGTTTGTATGTGTACTTAGATAACTATGTTCAGGCAAATAAATCAGTGGATCTGGAGAGCTACTCAGTTTATCCTACTGGACAGCTGAAGAAATGCCAGCATCCACTGATGATTTTGGCTGGATTGCAAGCACTCAGTTCAACTTCTTTATCACAGGCATTTCATGTCATTTGAAATGCATTACGGTAATCTCCATGGCCTCAAACTGTCACACCAGAAGAATGTGGGTCTCCAAAATGTCCTGTGTCATATCTTTCCATTGCAAACGGACAAATTTATGTAAATTGCAACAAACATGCATCAGATCTCTCATGAAAAAGAGCAACGTAACACAAAGAAGACTCACCAATGTCTCTAACAAGTCTTGTGTCATACCTGCTACTCTTGTACACACCGTTTGAGTATTCTGGGTTTTATCCAATGAAACTACATGCTCATGCTTACCTAACTGATTTGTGCCTCCTTGGACATTGATGGAAGTTTAGATAGCTAAAGCGCTACTGGTTGTGCTGCTGAACAAGATGTTTTTTAACAACTAATGTAGTTTCCTCAAACTACCTGATAAAAGGTGTTCAGTGGGGGGGAACCAAAAAGCCCCACCAAAACCCAACCTACAAATAGCAAACTAGCATTGCACATTCCAAGATATACTGTCTTTGCATGCTTTACAGAAGAATGCTGATACTACTACTTTTCAAATTAGTCTCTATAAAAAAGTCTAGCCTACATGTTTGACTCATGGAAAATAAGATTTCTGGGAATAGTGAGAAGGTTGGTACATTCCATCTTTGAGCTTACAGTCACAACATCAGCAACTGGAAAAAGGAGATTCCCTCATACTCTAAAGCAAGACTTGTAAGGCTTGGTTATGAAACTGGACAATTTTGTTTTACATGAATTGTTCTGTTCTGACTTCCCTACTTCCCATAGCCTTGTACACATTTCTACTGTATTTCTGCAGTAGAAACTACCTACATAAAATTAATCTTGATGACATCATGTGGAGCTAGTTAGTCAGAACATTTAAGGAGGATAAAGCACTTTAGCCTTAAGGACTCTTAAAATGAGAATCATTTATTCTCTGTTGTCTTCCTTGAAATGGATTCTTGCTGTTACTAATGTAAAAACCTGCTGCTAAATGTTTTGACTGTACATATTAGCCAGCTGGTGGTTCAATTTTTACTATTGAGTTGCCCAGAACTGAAATAATTAATTTAGCTAAGAAAAGTATATTGTGTTGTACCTTTTGGAATTGTGACTGTAATCTGTAATCACTAGGGAGTTTATTTGGATTTGCAATAATACTGGAGTTGGTAATTTATAACAGAAGAACAGGAGCTCACTAAATAGAGCTTATGAAGCTTGGAATTTTTTGAGAATAAGTTGCACAACTTTTTATAACATGGTGCTGTTAGCAGCTTACAACTGGCTAAAAGATTAATCTCTGTTATCCTAATAACCTAAAAGCAAAACCTGAGGATTTGAAAGTTCCCCTTCTAAGCACAGGTATCCTTAATATTGTCTCTTCATACCTGTATAGCAAGAAATAAATCAAAGCTCACTGCAGTCTGCAGAAAGGCTCCTGTTGGCTGTAAAAGGATTGGACTCAACCTTTCTACAAAAAGACTACTTAAACCCAAAGAGATAAATTAATGCCAATTTATATGATTTTTTCACTGACTATTTGTTATTTCTGTTAACTTCTGCTCACTCCTGCTGTTACAATTGGCTTCTAAGAAATGTAATATGTCAAGACTACATGATATTTGAAAATTGCAGTTAGATACTCCTATTCAAATATATTCATTCACTATTTGGTCCAAACACTGGTATAGATATTTAAAAGGAAGAAAAGAAAAGGAAAGGGGGAAAAAAAGGAAGAAATAAAAAGGAGAGAACCATATGATACTACAATTCTCCAATAGACTGCTAGTAAGAAGATGAATATTTTTCATGCGATATTCATCATGTCAGGCATTGTGTTTGTCCAACTTTTTTTGTTGGTTTTGTAAAAGTCTCTCCATGGTCCAGTGAGACAATTATTTACCTTTCTTGCGTAAGGACTCCCTAGAGTATGGACCTTCTCAGATATCTAATGGAGACAGATGCTGCTCCTCCTACCCTTGAAGGATATGGAAGAACCGGAGGACATCCTCAGGCTCTAAGGCTCTCAAAGCCATTTACTGAAGGCTCTATTTCCTAAATAAAATGTGTCTCTACTTGCAAGAATGGGTGGTTGGCTTGGAAATTTATTGATTTTACATTAAAAGGATTTGAATTAGTCAGGTTTGGTATATGATAGATTTCAGTACTCCAGATAGATGAAGAGTTAAAGAGAGTGGACCATCAAAGGTCACTGCAAAATAGAGAAAGTGAGAAAGCCATAATGGGATCAACACCAATCCTTCCGAAAGGCAGATTTTTTTTTTGCTATTTTTATTTTATAACAGTGATGAATTTTACAATTGTGTGTTGCGACAGTCTGTGTTTTAATGACACTTCTCTGTTTTTAAAATTTCAGTGCTAGTCTGTTAAAGTACAATTATTCACAGATGTGTAATTACTGTTTACAGATGTAAACGATCACATTTTGGCACCTCAATTCTCAGTACTGACCAAAAAAAAAAAAGTGGTTTTGAATTGCTAAAGCCAGCAAAAAGATACCGGCAATACTTAGCAGTCTCTTTCAGCCAAGGTGCGTCATGAGCTATAAGAAAGTTAATAAGTACTACCCCAATTTAAAAATGGCAAATAGAAACTCCCAGGTGTGACTGTGAATGTCACACTGCATATCATAACAAATAATAGAATCATAGAATCATTTAGGTTGGAAAAGACCTTCAAGATCATCAAGCCCAACCATAAACCTAACACTGCCAAGTCCACCACTGCCAACTCCGCCATGTCCCCAAGTGCCACATCTACACGTCTTTTCAATGCCTCCAGGGATGGTGATTCAACCATTTCTCTGGGCAGCCTGTTCCAGTGCTTGACAACCCTTTTGTAAAGAAATTTTTCTATCCAATCTAAACCTCCCCTGGCGCAACTTGAGGTCTTCTCCTCTCATCCTATCACTTGTAATTTGGGAGAAAAGACTGACACCCACCTTGCTACAACCTCTTTTCAGCTGCTCCTCATAAGACTTATGCTCTAGACCCTTCTCCACCTTTGCTGTTTTTATTTGTCTACAAGAAGAGAGAGTCCTGAAAGCATTACCTTACTTTAATTGTAATATACCAGAAACTATTATTGAATCAGCTTTTTTTATGGTAAAGGGAAATAAGAGAGTGGGGCACCACCATTTGATTGCTCTTGGGCAAATCCTCTTCAGGATTCAAAGAACCAGAGAAGCTCATTCTTTAAATAAAAATGTAAGAAAAAAAAAAAACAAAAATCAATCAAACAAAAAAGTTTGTCTAGTTCAACAGATTGTCTCCAGTAGCAAGTATACAATAGTAGATGCCTAGAACAGGGAAAGCAAGTAGTAATACTTAATAGGTGGGAAACTGGGATTAAGACAAGCAGAATCCTTGCACCATATTGGCAGCCACACCAACAGCAATTTCCTTGATAAATATCCTATGTGTGAAGGACACTGGAAGTTCTTGTTTTGTTTTTTTTCCTCAAACACAAACCAGAAGCAAACTAAAGAGCTACAGACTTATGTCTTACCTGTCACAAATCACTTTTAATAAAAAAAAAAAGTCTTGAGTAGTATTGCTTTTGGACTCATTAAAAATTTTTATATTAAAAGATATATAGAGAGAAGCTGAAGTATAGTTTGTTTATGTGTTTATTCATTTTACCCAATAACAGCATTTTGATGCTGAATGAACTTAGATATACCCTTGCATTAATTTTTCAAAATTTACATTTAAATAAAATATTCTGCTTTACACTTCACTCAGTATTAAGAAGTGCATATAATAATATTATCCTTGCCCTAGTAAATGAAATTTTCCTGTGATGGTATTGAAGGATTTCCATTTATATGCAGATTCTGACTTTTAACTCAGTGAAAATGCATTCTTTGAAATAAGAGCAGGAAAATAAACATTGCTTAAAAAAAAATCTTGGGAAGAAAAAACGTCAGCTCTAATCAAGCATGAATTAGCTTCCTCTTGATGAGCAACCGTACCTTCCCAAGAGGATTTCTTTTATTGTTATTTTTTTACTGACAAGCAAAAGGTCTCAAACATCCGAAGTGTTTTCTTATTACTTCTTCTGCCTTATCACTACTGTTTATTGCTCTAAGACATATAACCTCCTGACCTCTCAGGCTCATGACTTTGAGATCATACTTTACTCTCTTTAGAAGTAGTATCAAATTTTCCCCTCACCATCCTGCACAACGTAGCAGGAGGCAAAATGTCCCTGGGTGCTCTAGCTCTTGACCATAGACTAAACAACTCAGCTTTGATTCACTGCGAATTCCTCATCATGGGACTCCTTGGTATTAATGTAACTATTCCACAGACATCAGCTGAACCTATCACACCTTTCATGCTCACCAATTCAAAATATAAACGTCAATCAACTTCTATAGTGCTATGTCTGCCATGTGTTGGTAAAATGAGCCGACACATTTAACTGCTTCATGGAAAACTCACAATCCCTTTCTACTGTGTTCTGAGCTGCTGTATCTTTTCTTTTTTCATTTGATCACAGAAACACTGCCTTTTCTACTTGTCTTAAAGAAAACCATTGTTCCTGGGTTTCCAGTCCATATTTCCTTGTCTTAGGCATATTCTGCACTTGGAAAAGCTAATGGCTCACTTCAGTTATCCATGTAGAGGGGTCTGGTGCCATTTGAGGTGGTTTAGGATATGCAAGACGGATATGCAAGTCTGAACAAAAAAAAAGTTAACCACATGCATGTTTTTCTAAAAACAGTTGTTTAAACATATTTTATTAACTTCAATAACCATTCAGAATAACAGAAACCAGCAGATAACACGGCAATGTAATTACAATGCATTGTTTCTAAAGTAACATTTTCATTAAAAAGCCAAGAATTTTGGTTTAAGAATTTAAGTTCTTTGACCTTAAATTTCCAACGTATTCATAGCAATTTTTAGAAAAAAAAAAAGAAGGATTTTGACGCTCAAGCGAGTTAAAATAGCATACTCTTGTTTTCAACTTTATGGTGATAAAAAGGCCACATCTCGAATGTTGTGTGCAGTTTTGGGCCCCTCACTGCAAGAAAGACACTGAGGTGCTGGAGTGTGTCCAAAGAAGGTCAATGAAGCTGGTGAAAGGTCTAGAGCACAAGTCTTATGAAGAGCAGCTGAGGGAACTGGGGTTGTTCAGTCTGGAGAAAAGGCAGCTCAGGGGAGACCTTATTGCACTCTGCAACTGCCTGAAAGGAGGTTGTAGCAAGGTTGGTGTCAGTCTTTTCTCCCAAGTAACAAGTGATAGAATGAGAGGAGAAGAACTCAAGTTGCACCAGGGGAGGTCTAGATTGGATATTGGAAAAAATTTCTTTATCGAAAGGGTTATCAATCACTGGAACAGGCTGCCCAGGGAAGTGGTTGAATCACGATCCCTGAAGGCATTGAAAAGACGTGTAGATGCAGCACACGATTCAGGGGTGGACTTGGCAGTGTTACGTTTATGGTTGGGCTTGATGATCCTTGAGGTCTTTTCCAACCTAAATGATTCTATGATTCTAGGTTATCAAGCACTGGAACAGGCTGCCCAGTGAAGTGGTCGAATCACCATCCCTGGAGGCATTGAAAAGACGTGTAGATGCAGCACACTATTCAGTGGTGGACTTGGCAGTGTCAGGTTTATGGTTGGGCTTGATGATCTTGAAGGTCTTTTCCAACCTAAATGATTCTATGATTCTGTTATTTGTTTTAAATTAAGTTTTTTTATACTGAAAAGAAAACAGTGAGGGCTAAGAGACCAGGGTCAAGAAAGCTTTCATCATTTTTTTCAAGGGGAAAGGAATAAAAGTTCCATTTTCTAAACACGCGAAAACCTCCACTTGTGTGTGCTGCAAAGGAATACCTGACTGTGGTTAAGCACCAACTTCCAGTAAATCTACCTACAACAATATGTAACAGTCAGAAAGGGAAGGGAAAATGGGCTTCAAAGTGGACTTCAAACTGTAAGTCATATAGTGTATCCCAACTATTTAAGAAGTGGTAAGGAGGAAACAGCATCTGTTAACTCAAGTTATAACATCTTTGTTATAAATACTCATTTATCACTTTGCCTATTATAACATAGTTACTAATCACTTTATCTATTATAGTGTGAACTTTGAAATATTTAGTGTCTGTTCTGGAGCACAAAGCTTGTGCAGCATTGTCCTGCCATTTCCACAGTGTAGACCACCCTGACAATGAACAAGGAAGCCCTTCTAGACAGAATGGGCTGGAGCAACCACATCAACAATGTTCAAACTCTGCAACACTTGCCACCACCAATGCCTGGGGGGCATCACATTTGACTGAAAGCAGAAAAGTTACAATACCATAGAATAGGCTTATTCTGTGGATTTTACAGAACCAGCTGTATGTGAAAAAAACCCCCACAAATCAGAAATTATTAATCTAGACAACATGACCATGTAGAAGAGAGATCGACATGGATTAATGTATGAATGCTGTAGATGCTTCACTCAGTGAAGAAGGATTTTTCTCGGGAGTGAAAATCAAAGACAATAAAAATGTAGACGCTTCCTGAGTATCTAAAAATAAAATATGGGGCTAACCCAAATGCACAACTGCATCTTTGTTCCTGAGAAAGATACAGATCAAATACCTCCAGTATGGCTCATCCAGAATTACAGCATTACATTCTTTCTACTGTCACACTCAAAACTTTTTGATAAAGTAACCAAATGCAAAACAGGGAGGCTTTGGCAGGATGAGTAACATCAGACCTTTTAGTCCGAATATCTCAGTGAGATAAACAGGAATGGGACACTGAGAATGGTGTCACCTCAGGGGTAAAGTTATTACTGTTTACTAAAAAAAATTAGAAATTTTCCATTATGGGAAATTGTCTTGTATTTTCTGTGACTTGCAATTATCTCTGACTGTGCTGCTCACATGAAATTCATAAAAGGTAGAAAAAGCCCCTGCTTTTATCAGGCTGTTTTGTAAAATGCAGTGTGAAGAGAGCTAAAGGTTGCTCCTTCACATTTAATTTCACTTTTAACTTTGTTTGCTCTCTCATTGAAAGTGACTTTAATTTCAGCGACTTAAAATATACAATAACTTGCAAGCCAAGAATTGCTCCAAGTTTACCTTTTCAGTTCTATACCTTTCAAAGCAAGTGAAATATAAATGTGTCCATATTTGTGCAATATTACTTAATAATACATATACGTTTATGCTCACATACGCGTGCAAATTGCTTGGGCTGTCTTTTGTGCTACAAGAATTATTATTAAAGGATGAAAACATGACTGTAATAAGAAAGGAGAAAAAAAGTTGGTCACCAAATTAGTAAACAAATTTTAGGTCAACCTTTCCTCTTTTAAATCATAGTTTTAATGAAATCTGGAAGAGTAGGAAACCTGATACCTGATGATCCTACATCTCTAAAGCAGATGGCTTCATTATCGCTTGTGATTGGAAAAGCTCATCTTGTAAGAGTCAGCAGAGATTTCATGAATATCTGGAAATAAAAAATTTGGAGGTTTTCTGCTTTGTCTATAAAATTAGCCTAATATTGTTTTTCTGGTGCATTAAAATCTGAAGTGAGCCAAGTTTAAATCCAGTAAGATTTAAAATAGTGCTATAGCATTAGCTATTTTATTGTAAATCAAAATACTCTTAACATTTGCCATGTATTTGGATTCCTCAATGTCCTCAGTCACATAAAAGGAGAATATAAGTGTTCGAATTCTTGATGCATTTATTACTATAGCACAGTTGTTATAAAGAGCAATTAAAATCTCATTGGTTGTTTATTGCTATACTTAAAACACAGCAGAAACATTTTATACCAGACAGTAACATTATAATATTTCCCAGGTTGGGTAACATTGATGGTATTCAACATAACAGAGGACAGTAAGATAACAGGAATGTAAAAGATGGAAAGGAAATAACCAGAAAAAAATATTTAATCTGTTCTGTATTCTGTTGGGTAAAATCTGCATCTGCAAATCGAAGAGGTACCGTGATCCTGCGATCATTTTTGTGAGTGCAAAAAGTGATTACAGTGCCTGAAACCTTCTGATATATGCACACACAAGATGCTGCACAAAAAAGGAGGGATGTAAAGTCTCCATAGACTGTGTCTGTAAATAAAAAACCTTAAAAATATGGGGAAACACAAAAGCCAGCAAGAAATTCAGGTAGAGGAATCTGAATACAAAAGGAATGACAAGTCCTTAAAACATGAAGAAGGAATAGCTCCTATTACCATGGGATAGTGGCAGCATCGTTCCTTCTGCCTGTGATCACTCTGATTTATTGTGATATCATCTTACCTAACATTAGATACTTGTGACATGCATCTGAGAGGGTTAATCTCAATTTCTCTTATAGTCAATGGAGAAAAGGAGACACATATAAGATGTATTCATCTAACATATTCTAAAGTACGAAATACATTTTGCCCTGAGAGTTCCTGTTCCTTTCCACTGACTATCAAGGGAGTTGAGACAATTTGCTCAGATGAAGTCATCCACACACTGGCTGACATCCTCATTCAAAAAAGAGAGAGAGGGAGGTAGAAGTACCAAAGATGCAGAGCACAAGGAACAAAGCTAAAGGAAAAAGGCCTAGTATCAGGAGGGTAACTAATGTTTAATATTGAAATCCTATGTAAAGAAGAAGGAGAATCATCAGTAACTGGGAACAATAGCAACCAATATAAATATCTCAATTAATAGAAAATGAGAGACTAGTGTTTGAAATGAAAGTGGAAAAATTACAGACAAGTTGACATTGGGACATAATTCAGAACCGAACAAGATGATGAATAGATTTAACTGACAAAGGCAGAGAGGAATAGACTGTGAACAACTATATTACCAAGGCTGAGGAAAGCCAGAAGAGAAATATAAATGTGAACTGAGCATTGAAGCTAGAACACAACAGAAAGGAAACATCTCCAGCTTTCTACACAAGGCTAACCCTTGTGGCCTCCTACAGCTCTACTACGCATTTGTTTAAGAATATCCTGTTTCCGTTTTAATATATACACCATTTCCTTGTTACCCTTATTTAAGATTTTTAAATCTTTAAAATATCTGAAGTTTTTGTTGTTCTGGCTACTCCAGATATTGTCACCAGGCAAACCAGAGAATCTCAGAAATGCTGAAAGGACCTCTGGAGATCATGTAACCCAACCTCCCACTCAAAGCATGGCCAACTGGGGCCTTGTCCATCACAACCAGGAAAACTGACACAGATGGAGATCCCACAGCCTCTCTGGGCAACCTGCACCAGGGCTGTGCTGCCTCTTAGGGACTTTTTTTTTTTTTTTTAATGTGAAGCTTTCAAGCTGCATTTTGTGGCCATTGTCCTTTGAAATACCATCTGGCACTTCTGAAGAGAGTTTGGTTCTCTTACGTTTAGCACTAGATATCCTTTAAGGAATTATAAGCAGCTATTCCAGCTCTCCTTTTCCTCCTCTTCGTCAGACTAAGAAAACCAAATTCTCTCTGATTTTCTTTGTATAACAAGTGCTATAGGTCCCTTACCATTTTGTAACACTCTATTGGACCCTCTCCTGTTTCTCCACACCTCTTTTGAAGTGGGAGCCTAAAAGGGATGGAGTATTCTAGATGTGGCCTTAGCAGCACTAAGTAAAGGGAGGTTATAATTTCTCTCCACTGGCTATGCTTCTCTTGATATATCCCAGTACATGCGTTTGTTGCAATAAGGCAAAAAGCAAACTCTTCATATTCAGCCAGGCATCCACATCCACCCTTAGGTCCCCTAAACAGGACAACTTCTCAGGCAATTGCTTTTCAGTCTGTACATGGCTTGTCATCCCTTTTTTTTGCCTTCTCCTTATTGAAATTTATGAGGTTCCTGTTGACTTGGTCACCAAGTTAATCCAAGTTTGCCTTGATAAGCCTTTGGACCAAAGTTCACATTCCTCACATCAGCTATTTTCCCTAACTTTGTGCCATGTTAAAAGTTTGTTCTGTGTCAGCATTGAGGTCACAGATGATGATGCTGAGCACTGTGGGCCCCAGCACTAGTCCCCTGGCATGCTGGGGACCCTCTTTTCAGCAGCTGTCTGCTGGGCATCTAGCCACTGATCATTGCCCTTTGAGCCCGACAGCCCAGACAATTTTCTACCCACACAGCAGTCAGATTAGGCAGCCAGGGTGTCCTCAACTACCAAATGAGAACACTGTGGGAGATGGTGTCAAAAGCCTTACCAAAGTCAAGGTATATTACCTCCACGGGTCTTCTCTCATCTGCAGAGCCAGTAGTTTTGTCAGAGAGGCAATCAGGTTGTTCAAGCATGATTTGCCCTTGAATGCCCGCCGTGAACACTCACAGTGCCTGAATGCAGCTGGCCTCACAGTCTTTTAATTTTAACACCTGCAACCTGACAATCTTAGTCCTGCAAGGCAGCTGAACCCCAAGCTGATGTTGAAATGACACAGCCAGCACCTGCTGCACTTCAGGACATCATAGATGTGTATTCATTTTTTTGGAGCACTGTTTCTAGGGACGGCATTAGACTCTGTAAGATCATACTTGCAAATTAACAAGCAATAATAGAAGTATTAAATTCCTAAATACCTCCATATCTCATTCTTTAGGGTGTCTTTTATTTCCCAAATCAAGTCTTAAAACTAAATCAAATTAATTTGAAACTACTGAGTAATAAACAGAGAAAGTGTTTTCAGAATCATTCAGATGTTCTAAACACTAGTTACAAGACATCTGATTAAAAGCATTCCTTACTGCAATCTTCTGTGAAAAAACTATAACATCTATTCATGTTTACAAGGGTATACAGCTATACACAATATGCTTACATCTTAGGTTTCCAGGTCACATACAGTCAGAGTGATTACTGTTAGTATTTTTGTCAATATCATCATGTCTATTAAAATATTCCACATGCAGCATTTTCAAATACCAGGTTTCATTGTTTCCATTTAAAATAGCATGTTTTGAAATTGTGGCAAGGATACCTTACAGGACATGCATTTCTGTCTTTCAGAGGCAAAGACAAACAGATCACTTACTGAACAGTAAAGGTCAAAGCATAAATCAATCATTTCACTAATAAGCTATCTTCAAGCAATGGCTTGTATAGCTGTATAAGGAATAGAAGAACATTTAGCTTGGTATTCTTTGCACAGATCTTTCAAGACAAAAGGCTCAAGATGACATCCTGATTCCCATCAGTCCCCTGAGGACAGAGCTTTAAGATGCTGGATAGCTCAGAGCCAAGTGCTGTAACAGACGGGTGCTAGGCTTGCCAGCAAACTAATTACATGTACTGTATGCTGTCAGTTGAAGGAATGGACATTTAAGCATATTTGTAGTATTTGCAAACAAATTTCCTATCATCTTGTCATCTGTTGAAGACTTTGAACATATCTGTTTTTCCAACTTTATGGTTGTTTATGGTTTTTTCTTCCTAAATATTTCTGACTATAGGACTATGCTAAGTACACCTGTGTTTTCACTTCTGGACTCACTTCTGGTGCTGAGGAGATGCAATGGTTAGTTTCTCCTTTTCTATTATTTTTACCTGTACATATTTTTGTTTGCTTGTTTGTCTGTTTGTTCTATACAGGTATGCTGACGTTCTGGGTACGCAGTCACAGCTATTTTTTTCACATCAAGTAATGGTTAGTTCTATCAGAGAGTATCCTTATCATTCAAACAGCATTATTTAGCAACAGCTGCCACTTTCCAGTACCTGTGATACCATAACATGTTCCTGGAGGACACGTAATGTGGCATAGCTGGAGGGAAGGAAGAAAAAGACAGAAGCTCCCACAAAATAAATTTGTACTTTAAGTGTCTAAGTTTTTAAGCAATAACCTTCTTCCTCTCCTGAAAGTTATCAGCAAAGCTGGCTCCTGGAAACCATTCACATGCCAGAAGAAAGCAGCATAAAATCTCTCTCCAGCCTACAAGGCCGCGTTATCCTGCCTTTATGAAGAAGACATACTCTTAAGAGAAGCAATAAGTAGGTATCACTGAGATGAACAGTTCACTGTTATGTATAACATGAAGGTAACACTGGGTTTACAGTTCTGCATAGAAATATGGTAAATATAAAGTATTTGGCAACTGAAACAAAATTTCTGTTAGAGAAACTGTACTTGAAGTCTGTACCTACAGAGCTTATAGTCAGGAAGGTCTGCTTAACAGCAAAGGAGTGCTGCAAAATACACTGAAGTTTAGTATTCATGATTTCACAGAATCACAGAATGTTAGAGATTGGAAGGGACCTCGAAAGATCATCTAGTCCATTCCCCCTGCCGGAGCAGGAACACCTAGAGCAGATCACACAGAAACGCATCCAGGCGGGCTTTGAATGTCTCCAGAGAAGGAGACTCCACAACCCCTCTGGGCAGCCTGTTCCAGTGCTCTGTCACCCTCACCGTGAAGAAGTTTTTTCTCATATTCAAGTGGAAACTCCTATGTTCCAGCTTGAACCCACTGCCCCTTGTCCTATTACTAGATGTCACAGAGAAGAGCCTGGCTCCATCCTCCTGACACTCACCCTTTACATATTTATAAACATTGATTAGGTCACCCCTCAGTCTCCTCTTTTCCAGGCTAAAGAGACCCAGCTCCCTCAGCCTTTCCTCATAAGGGAGATGCTCCATTCCCTTCATCATCTTTGTGGCTCTGCGCTGGACTCTCTCCAGCAGTTCCCTGTCCCTCTTGAACTGAGGGGCCCAGAAACGATTTATATAGTTAGCTCTCTAGAGAGTGGTGCCTTGGTGCCTTGGACAGAATTTACTGGCTAAAATCAAAACTCAGCCAGTCCTAGTGAAATAACCTATTTATTTGTTGTTCATATTGGAGAAAATTTGAGGAAATCAAGGATGAGTAATTATTTAATGTTTTAAAGATATACTAGGCACCTTAATACCCAGTGGGATACTGAAAATGGAGTGGTCAATGCAGTAATGGTACTCACAGAAACAATTTTTGTGCCAGACAAACTTAAATGTTTCTATGAACATTGAGTCCAAGAAAGCTGCAAGTCTACTGCAATTTGGTAACAGATATGAAGAAAAAGGCTTGCTTTGTTTGATAAATGACTGGGATTCAGTGATCCACTCAAACAGTGGGAAACTGGCATAAAGTTGCACAGCAGAAATTTGATACAATGAGAGCACTGTTGTTTTGAAAGATCAATGAAGAGAGGAGGTTATGGCAGAATTTTTCAGCAGTTTAATTAGTTATGTCAGTAGTATATCCCAAAGAGCTTGTGTCGGATAAAGAATGGGTGTTATTTTCAAATGAATCATCTATTAATCACCTGGAAGGAGTAAACAGCACATTAATTAAATTTGTAGATGATTCCAAAATGGGAGGTGCTGTGACAACTAATATAGAGGTAAGACAAAAAGCCTGTAGTGATTGAAAATAAGAATTTGCAGTCAGTGGTGAAGCAGGTTCTATCTAGAAAAAATACAAGTGAAAGCATTTAAGACAAAAAAGAAAAAAATCAACAGGAATACCTGCGTAAAAATGACCTGAGAGTACTAAATGTAATGTGAATGTGTAACACAGTGTTGCAGCAAGGGAAAAAAAAAATCAGTTTCATTTCATAAGGCAAAGGACATTGTAAACCAGAAACCCCTTCTGTGGCAACATGGTGCATTCACTGAATGCTGTGTGTAGGTCTGGACACTTCTACACTAAAAACCTGAACTAAAAGGAATCTACAAAAAGGTAAAAAAAAGTGACTATGAGAGAAAATCAAACTAACAAGAGACAACAAAAAGAATTCTTGTTTACAGAAAAAGCTTGGATATAGGGAAATGAAGAAAAACTAAAAAATTATTTAAAAATTTTTTGGCATTAACATTCTCATTTAACATCTATGATTTCCATCTCTGTCATTCTGGGACAACTATCCTTTGCATATTCATCCCTCTGTGAATGACATGTATAAAGTCTTTCTTTGTGGCTAGAGAGAATTATCTATTTGATTAAAATATGACAATGCAGAACAGCTTTGCAAAATCTGACTACAAATTTTCTTTTCAGCAGAGTGTCTTGAATCTAATTTCAGAAATGTTGGAAGCAGATGCAGATTTGAAAACAAGCCCTGTCATTTGGAGAATGAATATGCAATTAATAAGTGTCTTTTTTTGGTAGTGGATGGGGTAGGGGACAGTATTTTTCAGACCATGTTAATTTATCTACTGAATTCTAATTGCTAGATCTGTTTTCAGCCTTTCTTCACATCTTACCTGAGAAGAGATGTCAACATTAACAGCTTGATAATCCACGAGCATGTTCTATGTTCAACAGTTAAGATATGACAGATAGATTGATACCAGCATCAGAAAAAGTTCTATATATTCATTGTCTGTGTGACTAATCTCAGGATCGTGGTTTCACAAGGAATGTGGCCTTAGAAGCGCTCTACTCTCTAGACATTTCTGAACCATTCCCTAAATTCCTTTCCAAACGGCACTGAACTCTTTGGAAACAAACTAGATTATTTTCTTTACCCTAGTCATACAAACTGGGATCATCACTGTAAACTTTCAGTTTCCCCTGGTTTACTCAATAATTAAGTTGGCAAGCATAAAGAAATTAAGACTTATTTGGAAGATAACTTCTCTTCAAGAAGAAACAGCATAGTAATTTATAGGTGGCAAAGATTCAGGGATAGAAAAGTTGTCACCCACCTTTATTATTTAATGAACAAATAACACGATTGTCTTATTAGAAAATGTGGGCTGTTTCCATTGTAAAGCACAGTATATCTAGGTAAAACCTAGATCTATTTCCTGAAGAGACTTCAGGTCAATGCGCCAGCACTATATAAATGTGATACTCCATTAACTCACACATGTTTTGCAAACAGAAGCTGAGAAGAAACCTTTTAGCTGCTGCAGAACTTGCTGCACTTGTTTGTAGATGGCCTATTAGTGAATTCGATAGTGTGGTGTTTTACTGGGTAGTCTAATAAAGTCTTTTAAATAGACTAAGTGGTAAGGCACTGGTGGGAGGAGGGTCTGGCCCTCTCCTAGGATTTCGAAATCTGCATTGGTACTTTCATGGTTTTATGTCACAGCTGAGCATAAGCAGCCAGTCTAGCACTAGGTTATTGAGTTCCTCCTTCTCAAAATTTACACCTCCTAATTTTGTTACTCTCTTGACAGTATTTTGTTCTAATCTCCAAGAGTTACTTGCCATACTACATGGCCAGATCATTGAATTTTCACTCCTCTCTCTCCTTCTATCCCTTCCTCCCCTTTCATCTGAAGAAACTACAGCACATTTTTTGCTAATCAAACTAGCTAAACCAGTTAAAGTTGGCTGATGGTATGCATGAGCATTACAGTAAGGTGACCTTCTGGTTGATCCTAAACTTTGACATCTAAAATTTGTGAACAACATGAGTTTAACTATAACCAGTCTAAACATGTTCATCACATTAATGAAGGAAATTTCAAGTGAGATATGTAAGGTCTCAGTAGCAAAAGGAGATTTTAAACAAGACAGAAGGAAATTACCCACACCTCGGAACATTCAGGTCCTGCACACAAGTTGTATGCAAGGAAAACAAAGGTCACTCATTCAATCAATAGTCACTTCAGGCAGTACCTTTAAAATCTTTGCAAGCAGAAGTCATTTACATTTTTCCTTCTTCATTGGCAATTTATTCTTTTAAATGACTTTTAATATTTTGATTTTAAAAAAATGTACTTGTTGCAAAGATGTCTTGTTTTGCCCTTTTATCTATGCACTCTATAGCCATCAGAAAGTTATCTTGCTATCAGTATGTACAGTAATGGTATGACAGTTAAAAAATAAGATATTCATCTCATGTAAAAAAAAAAAATCTGTAAGCCACAAGCAAAAATACAGAGCAAGCAACAAATACGAAATAATAAAAGGCCACAATATTAACTTTTTAATTTCACATGGGCATGAACAGCACCACACAAACTCACAAGCAATATTATCATCTGAGTCTCAGTTTGAGACCTAGCAATAGAACGTCCAGGGATACCTTCTTTTGTACACCCATAGGGTTGCATCGGGGATGCACAAATCATCCCCTTAAATGGTCTGTGCTTTTTTTCCCTAATGCTGTATTTGTTTTTATTACAGAGATTACATAAAAAGCCTCTCACATCATAGTTAATCCTAACTTAAATATGCATTATAGCTCTCCTGGATATGCTTAAAGTAATGAAAATAAACAAATACAACATAGATTATCAATAAGGGCATTGCCAGCCTGCATAGTAACACATTTTATATTTAAGAAATTTGTAAAAAGCAGCATTAGAGAAGCAAATTAAAGAGATCAACACATTTAGAAATTTTAGTCAAACCAGGAGCTTGCTATTGTTTTTATACTCTGCTAAGATTGTTTCCTTTCAAGCTGTGCATTTGAAGGCCTAATTACAGATACTCGTTGCTTTCTAAAGTCTCTTGAGTGGAAGAGGAAAAGCGGGTGCCAGGAGGAGGGCAGATTTACATACGACATAATACTCAACAACAACAAAAACTTCCTGCAGGTAAACAGTCCTCAGGTAACAGCCTTCTTCTTCTGCTCATACCTTTAGATGATTTACAAGATCCCGCAGCCTTTAACAAATAAATCCATTGACTGCAATGGCTATAAAGCCCCACAGGTTGCCCAGTGAGATAGCCTTGCTGAGAAGGCCTTCCTCAGGCCACCAAGTTTCAATGCTCATCCATCCTTTCATGGGACTCAGGCCACTATAAAAGCAAAGTCAGTTTTCATCCAGCGTTCTGTCTAATCGTCCTTTCCTCTTCTACATATGCCTCTTTAGAAACAGATGAACAAAATCATTTCCTCCTAGGCACACCGCTACAACAGTGATAAAGTCTTAGCAAGCAACCTACTGATGCATAAGTAGAAAACCAGATCATGTTAGAGAAACACATCTCTCAGCAACGTAACTGCATAAATCACGGGCACAGCACAGGTGAAGGTGAGGATAAGGAGTTTTATTTCAAAGTGCTTTTTCAAAAACGGTGGGCACAACATTGCTTTGGCTTGCTGAATTTTATTTTACGCATTAGATGAAAATGCAATTGATCCCCATGCAAAGGCTTTGCATTAAGCCTGCCTATATTTAGGTCCAGCACAGACTTTTCCTAGGACTAAGAACTGAACAGGGATTTTCCTAGTTTTATGTACTGTCATGGACTTCAGTGCATATGAGAAAAAGCAGTTCAAAAAAACAGTCACATTAAGGAAGAGAATGTGGGAATGTAAGATCGCAGAAAATCCTAATAAATTCCTATGGTTTTAGGCTTTCTTGTGAACAATTAAGCATGATATTCTCCTGGCAAGAATAGTATTGTCTCTCTGGCTCTGTTGTTAGAACTGGTCAACTATGACTTTGAACTAACACTAATACTTTTTTTCTCCTTTTCAAGAACCATGTAAAACCAGAGAAAAACAGAATTAGGGTACACTCAGATTTCTCAGACCAGAAGTGCCTTCCTTCCACAAGGAGCATTACTAAAGGGCCATTTGAAAACTTCTTCCTGTTTCACTTTCCAAAGCCTCTCCTATTTTCATATTTTGTTTTGTCAAAAAAATAAGTAATTATGCAAGGGTATGCAGATTTAATAAGGTAGGTCCTGATCAAATGATCACATCTATACAGGGATTGCATGACACTGAAACTGCTAAAAATAATAAATATATGCCCATAGTTGTTCAAGGAATGTGATCATGTGACTATAAAATGTGTGGGGGGGAAATGTGTGTTGTAGTGTAATTTCCAGTATAAGACCTGTATAAATTCTTAATTTACATTTCCTTAATGATCACTTGATATTTAACATCTCATTTTTATTTAACAGAGAAGCTGCCACATATCCTGCAAGGCATTTTATTTTATCCTTGTCTTTAATTACACAACCATACCACTTGTTTGAGAAGCTAGTCTCTGTCAGTGGACTGCTGAAAAAATATAACACACTAAAATAACTTCAGCTTGGACACAAGCTTCCACAGAATACTAATTTACTTGTTTCAGTCCACTTATTGGCATTTGGAGCTATACCTATGCCCAGTGTAAAGAGTGTGACACAGATGTGGATTGATTGGTATTTAAATATCTGCTGTATATCTGTGTATCTCCTAAGTAATATAAGTCAGTAGAATGATCTGAATGAAACTGAATTTTTACAATGTCTTAGTAATTAGTATTGATAAAATTATGGCTATGCCAAAACATTAGAAGAGTGGTTAAGGAGGAATGTGTTGGAGGACTCCTGCTTATTAATGATATTTCAACAACAAATCCCAGGAAGCATCCTAGAGACAGGAACATGTGATAGTAGGTATTCCTCATTAGCCTATTTGGCGAACTGTTACTAGCACCACTCATTTCACCATTTCTTCATCCCTATCTCCAAACTGTTCTCATGCCACTGTGTTTTTTCAAAAATGCCACTTCAAGCTCCACATTGGCACAGAAAAGTGCTGTGTGTGGTACTGGCTGCACTATACAGCTGAGGAGTAGTTAATAAGGTTGTTTGATTTAGTAGCTCACCTCTGTCTGAAATATCACCATTTCCATTGATTGCACTGCTACAAGAGTCTGAAGTAAATTCCAAGAATTATCGGATTCTGGGTTAATTTCGCAAGAGTGGACCAAGTAGGATGTGGAAATGTAATGAACTTCACTAAACATGGTATTTTCACTGGTTCAAGTTTCAAGCTAATAGAAATAAAATTCTCCTCCCCTACGGATGTACCATTAGATTAGGATGATCAAGCCTAAATACCTTTACTTAGATGTAAAATCCAATGTACAAATAAACAATTCATATTTTTTAGCAGCTGAATACCAACATACTTACAAGTGTACAGTAGGCTTTTAAAATAACAAAGCATATGCGTTTTGGTATTAAAATGGGAAGTTGAATCTCAGAGATAGCCTATATATAGGAAAGAGATGGCTTCTAGGCATTTCACTAAAAACCAGGCTAACTTCACAGCTGTAGCTCTCCCTACAAGGCAGTAGATCCCATCTAGCTGGGTTTGGGTAGAGCCTAAAAATGATCCTGAAGCATCTGAGACTCTGGGATCCACTCTTCATAGCCTAGAAAAATCTTCAGCTCATGAACAGTACTGAAACTTCATGGGGCACCAGAGAAGGTGAGGCAAGCCTCCTCTGCAAGGTATTTAATGAGAGCTTAAATTCACATGTGATTTACTCGTAGGAGTGCCAGGAAAGTTATGGAGACACATGCAAGAGTAGATACTTAAAAAACCCACTACTTCCCTGTGAGCATTTGAGGTTTGTTTCTAAAGCTGACTAAAGTGTTAACATTAGAAACTTTTAAAAATGCAGTGCTGATGCATTTCACAAATTCATAGAACTACACTGTGCCATAAAAAATACTATTGCAAAAAAAAAAAAAAAAAGAGTATGATAATTAATTTCCTCATTTTGAATGCAAAATTTGGATTTTTCATTGAAAATAACCTTTAGCATTTAATTGAAATCCTTCAAAATACCTGAATTTACTGAAATTTTAAACTAAATCTGTATAGAATTTTGTTGACGTGAAATACATATATAAACTTCACATCTTGCTTCTTGCTTTGTGTGGTGATTGAAGCAAAGTGTTTTTTTCAAGCTATTACTTCCAGCTTTTGAAAATTAAAAAAATATAGTCCTTATTTGCTTCATCTTCATAGTTACTGCTCTGAGAAAACAGTAAATGTCCTAGTCTGTATTCCTTGACATGCATCAATTTCTTGTTATTCTTTGAAGGCTTGTCATATTTTTCCCCTCTAGAGATTTCACATGCTCCACAAACTAGTTCACATCAAGCAGAGATCACCTTGTCTTACAGTAGCACCTCCATGGTGCTACCAAACTTTTATTCAACTTTTATACAACTTGTCTCTATAAACTGATTCCTTCTTTAAACTGCACACACTTATGAATATGCTTCAATGTAGAAGGAGGAAAAAGCAGGTAACAGAATTTACTTCCTCAACACAGTTTTAGTACCTGCATAGTCAAGTTGCTCTTATGGGAGTAAAATTAAATCGCATACGTTGTACTCATTCATTGAAGTTAGTACTCAACAACTATCTCCCGTTCCCTTTTTTGGCCATCCTCTTGCTGAGATTTCATTGACTGAAAATGTCCTACGTTACTGAAATGAACTGTTTCCACCTCCTTCCTGCTCCACATATGTCTAATGTTTTCACTACGAGTGTAGCTCTTCAAGAGCAAGGACAGCCTTTTAGCTGTGTGTTGATGAATTTCCTAACTCAGAAATAGCAAACGGTTTCTGGATGCTCCCATGATACCACAAAACAGTATCAATTCTCATCAAATAATTTAACCTAAGAATGTTAAATTAGTAACATCTAAAGAAGATATATTTCAGGTGTTAAGGCTTGTTCATTTTACTAAAATTCTTGATATAGCTTCAAAGCATGCTTCACATAGCAATGGTGTCCACCATCTGTTTCTCCCCTAGTATGAAGACTCTATTCCACAATATCTAATACTGCTTCTGTAAGATATATACTGTCTTTTACATTATTATAGTCATAATAGATAGTTCATGGCATAGTATTTTTGGTTCTACCTCGCTCTTCCCTTTTTCCAGCAAATCTCCTACTCTATGCATTGCCCTTACAATACCACTGTTAATGACAGATAACTGGCCCGCATATTGCTGAAACATTCAGCTGATGTTTCAGTGATATATCATTCTGAATGCATGAAGCACACAGGTTACAAGTAGAAGAAAAATGAAAGAATTTATTTCTGATAAAGGTTGTAAATTAATCTATACATACCCCAGAGTAAACTGAGCATGTGATGCATCTGCAATGAACACATTAAGCAAAACCATTTCAGTATAACTGGAAAAGACAGGAAAGCTGAAAATAAAGTTTATGTAAATAGTCCAAGAAGTGAAAGAGTGGGAACAGTATCAGAAATATTCAGAAAAATGAATCCATAAAAGAATATATGGATAATAAGTGAAATTTAGTTTTCCAATATATTTAGGAAAAATGAAACATTTCCATAATACAGGTGCCTCTGTCTATCGAGCCATGCACTTTTTTAAGTCCCAAGATTTCAAAAATGACACCTGAATGTTCATGCACAGTACCAACAAGCAATACTGCAATATGGATAATCTACTAGGCTTTACACCTTGGTGACCCGCTTTTATTTTGTCTGTAGCAGTTTGGCCAGCAGCAACTGCGCTAGTTACAGTGGTGTCATACCTGACAACAGCTGGGTTGCAAGCATGCTCTTACGCTAACCAGCTTGCCCACACAGCATTTGTCAGCCTTCACGAGCACTGAGTGGGGCTGCCCACGCAGAGACCGACTGCTACTCCTTTCCACCAGCACTTACACAGACAAGCAGCTAGATTGCACTATGGGAGTGCAATTGCACTAGGCAGCATATATTTATTTTTACCTCTCAGCTATGGGTATACAATGAGAGCTAATGTATAGCAAGTGGGAAAGACTTCAGAAGTAATACCCATGTGCCACATCTTTCCTATCTTCCTCCTGAAGGTCTGGTAGCTCTGATTTATATATGTTATTTTCATAGTTACCACTACGTATAGTACAAGTGGACCTTAATATGCCTATTTTTAAACTATCTCTAAAAGTATTCCTATGGCACCTAGGTGTACAGTTCCCCTCTCTCCCTAAAGGATCTATCTGACTGCTAAAAGTGACATTCCTATGACACTCCTCCCAGAAAAAGACCCATTTCCATATTTTTATGGTAAACCACAGAGCAGAGGTAAAAAGAAAAAAAAAGAAACTTTAATTTAAAATAAACTCTAAAAAGTCTTTTAGATAAGCAGAGATACAGAGACAGAGATTCACTAAATCATTTTTCAAATATTCCAGGGTCCTTTTCATGATATACTATTTTAAGTTTCCTTTTAATTTCCCAGTTGTTTGGACACACAGGCAAAATAATTAAGAAAAGAAGGGCAGCAAAAAGATAGCAATGCCTGTGTATTACAGTCAAGAGACTAAATTAAAACATATTATTTCTGCATTTAATGAGAGTTGAGAACAACAAATTAGAAATGATAAGGCTGCACTTCCTATTATCCAGGGTGCCGACACAATGTATGAATACCCTTGTTTTGTAGCTTGGTTTTTATATACAGTCCCTGTTTTTGATTCTTACAGCACGCTTTTGTCCTTGCTGTGTGTCAGGTGAGCACCTACCATCAGAGCAAGAATCAGGTATGGGTAACAGAGCTTCTGACAGCTGATTGTCAGAAGACTGATGTCTTTCATCAGTGTTACAGACTTGAGACTGAGTCCTTTATTAATCGTATTCTTGCCCATATGCACATGAAGCATCTTTAATCGCAGGATTTTTAGTATTTGTAAATCAGTAATTTTACTTATAGGTTAGTATATTTCAGGCTTGCCATATTAAGTTCAGAAAACAATTTCCGTCATAAAATATTTAAAACATACACTATTCAGAGCTCCAGCAAAGATTAAATGTCATTTGAATTCAACAGGACAGCATCTTTTTCAACCAGCATAGGATAATACCTGACTGCCACAGTGCTTACTTGCCTCAATATTTTTAATGTCTTTTTCCCCACAAAATACTACAGAAAAAACAGAGAGGATTACTTTTATAAAAGAGGCAAATAAAGCACAAAGAGATCCTCAAAGGTGGTTTAGATGCTTCACTCCTCATTTCCATTCCTTGGGGTGGAATTTATCTGAACAAATGCGTAAGTCCACAGTATAGGCATCTACGTCTGAACTAAACACCTTCTCTTATCAATACAGAGAGATTTTTCCTGACCTATTTGAGGTGTAAACTTTAGACCAGCACGACTCGTGTCGACCATTCCTAACCAACTGTCAAGAGAAACTAAAGGAGTACCTGACACTGTGGATGTCTAATATTCAGCAGCACAAATTCTGCTTTCTGTTTAACAGGAAAAACACTTGATCCCTGCCCTCTCAAAGCCTGTTCCAATCAGGCTGTACTCAGACAACATGTTTACTAATGAGATCTGATTGAGAGTGGGTCATATCCACCTGTTCCAGCACAGGGCAGCAGCTTGTCCTTTGCTTTGCAGCTTCATAAACCTGATGCAGCTGGTTAGAAGATTACATGCTCCACTGCCCAGCTGCACTTAGCAAATGAAGCTGCGGAAGAGCAGAGAGAACAAACCATTCAAATGCACAAAGTGCATTTCCAGCTTCAGAGAGCATGCAGGAGACACCAGTTCCCACAGTGCTGCCTTTCAGTACGGGACTTGACCAGGTTACAGGAATTTGCACCCCTGGCTCAAAACTGTTCTTACTACGTCCTTTCCAAGTTTGTAGACTTGTTGCCTCACCTCTTGCAGTGGGTTAACCGTGGCTGGATGCCAGGTGCCCACCAGGCTCCTCTATCACTCCCCCTTCAGCAAAATAAAGGGGGAGAATAAGATGAAAAACTTGTGGGTCAAGACAAAAGCAGTTTAATTAACGCAAAGGCCAAGGCCATGCACTTCTGCATGCAGAAGGTAAACAAAGATGTTATTCTCTACTTCCCCTCAGTGAGTGATACCCAGTCACCGCCTGGGAAAGCAGAACTTCAGTGTGTGCAGCAGCTGCTCCTGCAGACAAACACAGTAACCAATGCCCCCCTCCTCCTCCCTGCCCTGGGCTGTTATGGCTGAGCTGAGGTCACATGGTATGGAACAGCCAATCCGGGTCAGCTGTCCCGGCTCCGCCCCCTCCCAAGCTGTGTTACACACCCCCTGCTGGCTGCCAGGGTCACACTCAGCACTGGGAGGGCTGCTGGGGGGATATAAACCTGATACACCTCTTTTGGTTAATTTTTAAAAAATAGTGTTTTTTTGATCTATTGTAATTTACAAACAAATTTTGACATAATATGTGAAACAACGATAAACAGTAATCTCAGCAGAAATCTTACAGGATTAGACCCTGAAATGGATTATAGGCAATAGAGATTCCTCTTAGCATATTATCAGCTCTGACAGGATTTGGATCAGGTATAGAATATTTTATTTTCAAATTAATGTTTCCTGTCAAATATAAGGTAAGGGACCTTTTATCAAGAAACCCAGTAAACTTTAGAACCTTGCACCAGATGTCCAACAAAGGCTTACAAGCAGTTACATACTACAAGTCAGCAGATGTTACCTTTTTTAAAGGCTTCTAACTGCTCTAAGGTCTGTATTTTGGCACATGCAGAAGTTATGTAGTGTGTTAAAACAGTAGATAAATTATATGGAAACTGTGGCATTGCTAGCACCGTTACAGCCAAACAGTTGTGGAGTTTTAAAAATCCACCTGTCCTGCAACAGATTTCACTTTTGATGGGAAGCACATTGCAAAGTGACAATGAAATCTTTTAACACAAACAAAGAAGACAAAATAAAACACCACCACCTTGCCCAGAACTAAAACCAAAAGTAACTGATATTCCAGCTTTTGTATGGTGGAGCGCACGTTCTGTCGCAGACATGGCAGCACTAGAATAATATAAGCTGTTGCATAAAGAACACCGATTTTGCTATGTCTGTTTGACTTTGCCACACTCCTTTAGAAGCCTCCTGCCTCCCAAACAGCTCTGTGGAAAATGCAGACCCTTCTGCTTCCCTGCTTCCAAAAACAAAGAAACAAAACAAAAATCTTCCTGTGAAAACCATGCCCTTTCACAGTCAAAGTAAACAAAGCATGAAAAAAATATCATGCTGAAAGTCCTTCACCCACTGACCATGACAGCACCAGCGTGCGAGTGGGCTTCTGTGCTGTTGCGCTGCCCCTCCTCTGCAGAAGTCCACAGGTCAGTGTGGCTCCAGGCAGGAGCTGGGGCTTGGGCTGGGCTGGCAGGCTGGGCAGCAAGGGTGGGAAGAAGCAAGAGCAGAAGGCAGAAGACTTGCATTGGCCATGCAACTGAACCTCAGTGTATTCTGACTTCCAGCTTCTCCCTTATTTTACTTTCCACACATTTTTTGCCAAGTTTAATGAGATAGTTATACCTGGCTATAAGAGTTCATCTCACTGAAGAGTTCTTACTTTGTTAGCAGCTTCACAAAACACATTGTTGTCGGCTCTAATATCAGGGAAAGATTCAAAACCACTATTTTTCTCAAAGGTCATTCATAAACTGTGCAAGAAAAGAAAAGGGAATACAGGGTGTCTAGGATGCTAGCTGTTCTTGCAGGTATTGTTTTGCAGGATTATGTTTGAAACTTTCTTTCCTGCCCTGTAATTTACACTGCTACTGCTGGTGATGACTATACGAAATTAAGCAGCACTAATGGGTGTGGATCACTGTTCTCCTAGACTGTAAAAAACAGGAGCATGGGGAATGATAACCCTGTAAGACAGATCAATGCAGCTGCAGATTGGTTCTTACACTATTCAGGTTATTTTCCTTAAATGGCATCATGCTTCACACATTCTGATGAAGGCTATCCATAGCCATTCAAGTTCATGACAGCTATTCTCAGACATTCTTTCATTTTTAACACTGTTACCAAGACTACTACTGTACATTTTTAATGAGAATGAGGAGACAATGTCTCTTTTATCAGTTTCGGATCTATTTAGCTTAAATTAAAATTATTTGCTATAATTTTCCTATAGCTATTCAAAGGATTAGTGAGAAAACGTCACTGAACAGCTACTTGTCTCCTCATTAACATTCATGGCAAAATCTTCCGGTAGGGCTGGTTTCAGCTGCTGATGGAGCAATACTTAAATTGGCCTGTCTGTGAAACAGCTGCTCAGCAATGCTGCTATGCAAGGGAATCAGTGATAATAAAATGATACTACTACAGCTACAGTGGGAGCATAACATATTTTAAGCTGCTTTGAGGTATACAGTGGGGGTCCAAGAATTGGAGCATGATTGCTTGCCTATTGCTAGGAACAGGAAACAGCTGATCATCACATGTCTGCTTATTTGGATTAGTCCTGCCCAAAGCCTTGTGGTAAGAAGAAAAAGAAAAATCCATATCTGCTGGAACTCTTTGCCCCCTGTATGTTTCCTGTCTTCTAGAAGGGCTTTTTGTTCCTTTTCTATTTTTGGAAGGGTTTCTGACTCCCATTGCTGAAGCAGGTATTGCATTCTTTGCTAGGAACGTTGAGCACCTACTGTTTCAAAGGAATTTTTCTCATTTCAAGGTTTTGTTTCTTAGGCAAGATTCCCAGGAGAAGACTCTCTGGATCCTCATGCACCCATTAGTGAAATTACAGATACTGATTTTTTTGAAATGACCATCCAGTATGACAATGCAATGGCAAATACACAGATGGGGGCAATACAGGCTAAACATCTGCACATAAGGCTCAGCCAAGAAACAACTGGCAGTGGGTATTGTGTAGTGACTCATGCTAATTCACACCAATTGTCTAGAATATGAAAACCAAATGAAAAATAGTACTGTCAGACTTCTGTCTCTGAGAAATCTTTGAACCTCACATACTATGAAGAATAAAACATTTTTAGGAAAAAATGAATCTAGAAAAATGGAGCAATTCAAAGTCCCAACACAGTGAAAGCCCCTTAGAAATATGGAGGACAAATTAATAAGAAATGAGTAAGACTGTACAGTGCTTTAGGATGCAAGAACTGATTACCAGTTAAAAGAAAGGCATAACTTCTGATCATAGCTGATTCCAAAACTCTTAATAGTTTCTAAAGTTCTCTGTTACAAATTCCATATTTAGCTTCTCCTGCTTATAGTTATTACAGAAATTAGTTCTTGTAGAGATTTGGAAAGTACTGCACTTCAGGTAAATTAAATATAAAACTGACACAGAAATGATGTGGTAACATTTCCAGCAGGCTGAGGTAGGTGAACCTTCCTCTCAGCTCAGCACTAGTAAGGCCACATTTGGAGTGCTGGGTCAAGGTCTGGGCTCCCCAGTACAAGAGAGATATGCACATGCTGGTGCAAGTCCAGTAAAGGGCAGTAAGATGATGAAAGCACTGTGCCATCCCTCATATAAGCAGAGGCTGAGAGAGCTGGGGCTGTTCAGCCTGGAGAAGGTTCAGGAGGATCTCACCAATGTGTATAAATGTCTGGTGGAGAGACTAAAGAAGATGGAGCCAGGCTCTTCACAACAGAGCCCAGTGACAGGACAAGAAGCAATGGGGACAAATTAAAAAACCAAAATACCACACAAAACCAAACAAAAAAAAAAAAAAACCAACAAAATAGGAAATTCCATCTAAACACAAGCAAGTACTTTTTTTACTGTGAGGTTTGTCAAACACTGGCACAAGTTGCCCAGAGAGACTGTGGAATCTCCATCCATGGAGATAATAAAAAAATGGCTGCACATGGTCTTGGGTGACCTGAGGTAGCTGACCCTGCTTTGAGCACAGGGGTTGACTAGGGCATCTCCAGAGGTGCCTTCATATCTCAGCCATGCTCTGATTCTGTGATTCTGTGTAAGGATGTGTGTCTTATCAGAGGCTAAAGAGACAATGTTTAAGTTACAGCAGACTGAGTTTCCTTGTAGATTAGATCATGAATACGAATCTGAGGCAAAATCCTGAAAAGGAAAACAGACCTCAAATTACCTCTCAAAATGGAAATTGTGAAATCATTCCATCTGGGCTTAAGTGTATGGTTGTCAAACAGAAAGCAAATAATATAAGAAAGGCAAGGCATATGAAGGTCAGATCATAATTCAACAGAGTTCACATACACCTAGAAACTCTTATGTTGCAAAGATTGGCATTATCCTAATACATGATTGGTACAGCAGAAAAAAAAAAAATGCAAAAATGCTCTTTGATAAGACTTCACATGGCAAATTTCCTTTAAAACATCAATGACAAACCAGAAAAAAACACTCAGTCTTTTAATCCAACTTCCTGCAGGGCAGATCCATAAGAATCCCAGAATGCGACATTTACAACAGGTCAGTAACTTTCAGCTGTATACTTTACTGTCAGTATAAAGATACAGAATTTCAGGCTACTGAAAAAGCCATAATGTGCTTAAGTTTATTGCAGTATAAAAAAGCCTCAAGTAGCCAGAGAATTAGTAAGGTGCTATCTGAACTCTGCAGTCAATGAGTCCAGCGTTTTCAAGTAAACTGCACTGTTCACTGAACACCAGCAATAGCCCTGGTTTCCTTCTAGAAGAAGAGATAAACCCTGTACATGCCATAGGTGGTTTGAAATGTCTGTTCTGCTTGCATACTCATCTTGTAACACAGCTTCTGGATTTTTTGTAGGTCCTTTGAAGCCAAGTCAAATTTTGAAAATCCACTACAAAAAACTTTCCAACTTCACATTAAAAAGGGAAGCCATCACAATGCAGAGCACTGCACAGCCATCCATACTGCAGTCCTTCCAACGACTAAGCACACTTTCTAAATTATATTAGCATCTGATCTGCTGCTGGGTCTTTTCTCTAGCTCATCCTCATTTTATACATTTCCCATTCCCTCATTTTATAATTCATCTTCCCTTCTGTGTCATATTGAAAGAATCAATATCAGGGAACAAAAAAAAAATCTTTAATTGAATAAAGAGAATGATACAGAATTACCCTAAGGATAATTCTGGTCTTTTTCTGAATGTGAGCCCAGAGTTTTGGAGTAAGCTTCCAGCTTCAGGAATAATCTTTCCACCAGTCTGCACATGCCCTGCTACCTGGGGTTAGACAGCTTTACTGCACCTCTTTGCAGGCTTTCTACCTACATGCAAAGATGCAGCTCTGCAATCCTCTTTGCAATGCCAATTTACACCTCTTAGTGCCAGACCCTTTCCAACTTACACATATGCAGAAATGCTCAGGGGAACACTTTCAACACTAATACAGAGTTCATATTTAGATAAAGCCATAACTGAATATTCTGAAGCTCTTTTACTCTTTGCTAATCTGCAGTTTATTAGAAAAGCTCAATACAGTGTGACTTGTAAATATGGACACAACCATAAAAACTGCATAATGTTTGTTATTAAAGACAAGCATTTAGCAAATTGTGACACTGAACCCTGGATCTTACAAAGGCTGAGGACCTGATTTGAAACAAATAAAAACCCCAAACTGTCCTTGTAAATTCTTTCTAGGTATAAAACATGTTTGATACTACTTAAGTGGTTTGTATGACAATCCCTCTCAAATGCAACTGACGCCTTAGTGTTTGGAAGCACCTCCAAGAGACTGTACATCACCAGAAAATCACTGTGGAAAAAACTACAACCTTAAAGTTACAAAAAGTCAGACTACAAAAAAAACCAAACCAAAACAAAAAACAACCAACACCTCCTTTTCAGTTACAAAAATCATGGGAGATCCACAGTTCATCATACAACAGTGAACATAATTGCAAACCTAAATTTTGCATTTGAAACTAGGAGACAAAAATTATAAACCTCTCTATGCATATCTAATCTATTTCTTCAACATTAGCCAAGCCTGCAGGCACTAAACAGTCCGATTCTTGATGTCATTGTAATTAAAAGCAATACTCAGAAGGCTGATAAGCATACCAGCTGTCAGTTAACCCTTATCTTAGCCAAACCGACAACTGCAAATCTAATCTCAAAGAAAATCAAATCTAATTTCAAAGAAAAGAACATTGGAATTTATTATGGATAACTGACTTTTAAATACCATAACCTTGAAAATAAGTAAAGTATATCCAGCCTACCGTCAAACTTCTTGTGCCGGGATACAAAAGTGGTGCGTACAAAGTGACTTGTCTCCTCCACCAAGTTTTCAAACTCCAGTTTGCTCTGTTGGCTTAACTTGTCCTCCATTTCTGAAGTGCAACATGTATATTCCTGAGGGCAGATTCTTAAATGTTCCCCTGGAATCACAAAAAAAAAAAAAAAAAAAAAAAAAAAAATTGAATACAGACAGAAATGTGTCAGAAGCAAATATACTCTCTTCAGTTAAGAAAGGTGGGCTACTCAAAGAGCTCCTTCAGGCTTGATTACTTGATTGGGAACATTTTGAATCTGTACAACGACTTTGCCATGGTTGGGAATTCCTCACACAGGACGGGAGACATGCTTCACACACTACTTCAAAAGGTAGAACTGTCTCATGCCAAAGTGATTCCTCATGCTGAAGAAGCCTTCCTCATAAACAGACATACGCTTAAAAATTCAAAGACAATTGCTTGCTTTCTGTTCATATTCAAAACGCCTAGTGAGATGACCCGTTACAAGTCATTGGAGCTGGCCTGCTGTCAAAATCTGAAAAACAGGAATTACTTCTTTCTGTAGATAGGTCCCACTTGCCCAAATGCACCAAAACATTTTCGCCTTTCTACCCTTCCTTCCCTTCTGCTTGAGTAAGTGCATTTTAATGACTGGTTTTGGGAGCCACATGTTTTCTTGGGCAGCATTTCTTGTCAGACTGAGCAAGTGCTCTGCTGAATAGGAGAAAGCAATGAAGAGTTTAATTAATGCTTATGTTATACAGAAATGCAATGTAAAAGGTAATGAAAGCCTCTTACTTAATTCAATAGATTTATCTCTTGAAGCACTGTGCCAGTTCTTCTGATAATATTGCTTTTTTCAGTACAATTTGCAAGTGGAAACCAATTCTTTACCTCATGAAATTAAAATGGTCTGTTATTACATGAAATGTGAATTTCCAATTGACACTGTACTATAAGTGTCAGAAACATTTAGCTCAGTTTGTACAAAGGCAGGAAATTTTACCATTCCCTCTTGAGAAATAAAAAGAATGATCTGCCTTGATGATTAAACTTACTTGTAAGGCAATGAAAACATTTAGCTTTCTGTACACGGAATCCTGATTAAAAATCCCTCTGCAAATCTCTTAAAGGTGTAAATAAAATGATATACAAACCCCAAGGGTTAAATAAATACTGGAGACCTGATTCTCTCTCCTTTCTACCACTGCTGAGTCGTAAAGAAGATTTAAATGCAATTTATACCTACTTTAAGGCTACGTTTCACCATTCTTATTACGTAGTGAGGAGAATCAGGCCCTAAGGTTTATGCTTCCCAGGGGTATACTACATTTAGCTGCTACATCATTTTGAAAAGAGCATCAAAAAGAGGTTTGCACATGCTTAGAATAAACACTGTATTGAGTTTGCCCTCACCTTATTCCAATTTTTGATTCAGTTTTTGAATAAAGTCTTTTAATTTGAAATTTAGTCATTCTTCAACCCTGACCCATCACCCCATCTTAATTTGCTGTTTCTGCAGGTGTTCATACTATATGAACTACAATGCCTTGAGATTTCTTTCAGCAGTCTCAAGACTTTTTAAAAGCCCACAGCTATACATCTTCCAGAAGGATCTTTACATTATTATCAGTTACTGTTTGGCAGTACTATCTACAAGTCCTACCGTACTATCTACAATGTCCAGAAGCACCATGACTAAAACCACTGCGTAAACCTGGAAAAAGAGATATCTATGACCACCAAAATATTGTAAGGATCGTTTCTCATGTCTACTACACCCTCCCAACACAATAAATGAATTTTTCTCCATTCTCAAAATCACGCATCTAAGCCATAAACAATGCATACAGGGGCTGGTGAGCCAGCCAGCTGCTGCCAAACATAAATGATAGTGTCAAAATAATGGTTGCCCTACCCTCTACATCGCTGTCACACGAAACTGAAACTATTCAACAGGTAATGTGACTGTGGAGGTACCATAGTAACACACTATAAGAATTATATTAGTAACACTAATGTTCTGAGTTTTTATTAGATGTTAGAAAGACAATGAAAGCTGAAATATTGTGTCATTAGAAGCAGGGCTCTGGGCTTGATTAAATGAAAAAAAAAAAAAAAATACCCCATCCATAACATCTGTAACCGCCTTCTGCAATAAACCCAGGGGGTTTTGCTCATGGGAAAGCACTGGGTAGACCTACTATCCCAGTTCCGACCACAGTGGTAATTTATACTTTCTATAATGGTAATGTCCTCTAGCGCTGCTGCAGTCAAGAATTTTTTTAAAATTCAGTTCTTTCCTCTGCTCAAGTTTGTTTTGTTTTTTTCTCTTCTATAAGGCTGCCTGTTTGTTTTTCATAATTGCCAGACTATCAGCTAAACTAATGGCAATCATCAAGGCACTGTGCTTAGTCGGTAACAGCCATGGGTCTAGATTTTTGAGACTTTATGTTATGCTGAGTATTACGACAAATTGAACTCAGTATAGCAGTCATTTTTGTAGCAATATTTATTTTTCTCTCACTTATTTATTTACAGTCTTACTTTCTCTTTGCTACAAAAAACAACTTTCCACCTTGGCTGCTACAAAGTCATTCAGATTTCTACTGCACTTATTTCTTATACATGTATTTTCATTAAGTTTCTTCTTTTTAGTTCACTGGATCTTCATTCATTTATGAGGCTCCTTACTGCTGAAATACGGAACTCACATTCCTCAGAAATGCTCACAACTTCAACACTTACCACTTTGCTTTCCTCTCCTAACGATGTATCTTCCCAAATCATCTTTACTAACCACCTGCTTTCATCACAAAAATCTTGCTAAGCTATACTCAGCTCTTCTAAAACAACATTTCTAGTTCTTCTCTCCTCCCCTGCCATATAGTCCCTTCAATTTGGTAGTAAGAAATAATAATGGAAAAATTGTGCTACTCTTCATATTCTGTTTCAAGATTTTTTTTCCTCCTCTTTCCTTCACCGGAGGCTAAGGTCAGATTATAGACAAAGCAAAAGCATTCTCCATTGTTCTATACCAGTGGAGTGCTTGAAGGCCTAAGAGTTTCAAGGTTACTTTGCAAAAATGAAGTCTTCAGAAGTCGTGGCTCATAAGTCCTAACATGTTTGTACTGACCACGACTGGCTGCAGTCTTCGAAGGCTCACAACTTGGACAAAAACTTGGGCCTTTTACTGGGAAGGGTGAATGGAAACTCTCAGATAAAAAGTAATTTCTGTGTGCTTAATCTTCATTTCCTTTTTAAAAGCAGCAATTACCATTTTGTGGTTGTTCTTATTAAAAGTCCAACTCAGAATTGCTAGGTCACCAGTTCACTCCTTGGACAAAAAAAGCAGACATGATTTTCTCAAAACAAAAGTAGGTTTTGATTTTGTTTGGTTGGGGTTTTTTTTTTATTATTATTTTTTTTAATTAAGGGGTGTGTGCTTTATTTTGAAATATTTTTTTGCTTCTTTTGTGCAAATCTGTGATATAACAGACTGCTTGGATTGGAAATAACTCTGCAGGCTATATTTGATTGTGCTTCCTCTATTTCCCTGAACAGGATAATTTACCATTTGCATTTTGCAATATATTGTTCCATTACTCTAGAAGCAGTTTAATCACTGATTTGTGTATTTACACACCTTAAGTATTTTACAGGCTGAAAATGTGCTCACAGCTAATGTACCACTTCTTGCCCTGGGAAACTCCATATGGTCTACGTTCTTATGCTAATTTTAGCAAAGATTTTTATGGCACAAGTGGCATTGGATATAACTGACTAGTTTTTCCTTGTTGCAAATGGTGTCTCCCCAGACAAGTTTGACAGAATGTAGTTAACGCTGCACCAGCATTTTGCTAGACTAAACAAGTATTAACTCAGCAGTTCCCAGCGACCTGCCACAACTCTCTTAACCACTGTTTCCAGATGAAGATGCTGACCTACATATCTCTCCTCTTGTGGCTTATGTTATATAAATCAAATCAATTGCCTACTACAAATTCAGCTACCACTATTCAATTTCAGTTTTATTACAGCTGTAATCTCACACCTGCCTTCACATGATCCAAATTGGCAAGTTTTGCAGTTGAATTTGGCAATCCTGCTAGCATGTTGCTTTGAAGTGTGATAAAACAATTTACAAAGTACTTGTTTTATATTCACATATATTGCAGTTTGGTGTCCCCATAACATACTACAAAGCTCACAAGAGTCTTTAAAAACCTGCAACTTACAACTCTCAAGCTGAATAAATGCTTCCACTGTGTATCAAAATGCCAGAACTGATTTGAGCATGGTAACTACTTGCAGAAGATCCAATCTGAAGGAGCAGCAAACACTATGGAATACAACAATACCCTTAACAATTTCACTGCCAGATTTCCCAAACACCTGATGCAAGCATTGCTTACATCATTAGAACTTGAAGCATGATCATATAAAATATTTTACATCAGCCAGAATTTTTTTTTAGGCTATGCTGCAAGTTTTACAATTTCAGAAACAATTCTTTCTGAGGCAGTCAATATTTTATAGTTTCTATCTTAATAATAAAGTAAAAAAAAAAACCTGATATTGTTCTGTTGACAGAATGGTAGGACTAACTGTATGACTGGTGAGGATAGAAACATACAGTCACCACACTGCTTCATAAATCCAGCAATGAATAAACATTAATAAATAAAAGGGGTAAATTCAAGGTGAGCTTTCAAACTTGGTCACCCTGTGTGCATCAATGAACCCTAAAGGAAGAGTGCTCTGCATCCTTCATCCTGCAGATTAGATTAATGTGATTGGGCTCTGTCACTAATCATCTTCTTTAAAATTAGAAATGCCTGCTTCAGTCCTGTTCATATTCAGCCCTTTGTGGAGAAGGCAGAGTAATTTATTAACAGTATGAAGTTTAACAAAGACAAATGCAAAGTCCTGCACCCAGGACGAAATAACGAAAGAGCCCAGTACAGGTTAGTATCTTCATGGCTTAGGAGCAGCAGACAACAAGCTGAACACAAGTCAGCAGTGCGCTGCTTCGGCAACAAAGGCAAATCAGAGACTGGGCTGCATACGCAGAGGCATGCATCGGTTTTGGGGCCTGTCCTGTTTAACATCTTTATCAATGATCTGTATGAGGGGATTGAGTGCTCCCTCAGTAAGTTTGCTGATGATACCAAATTGAGTGGGTGCGTTGATCTCCTTGAGGGTAGGGAGGCTTTGCAGAGGGATCTGGACAGGCTGGAGCGACGGGCTGAGGCCAATTGTATGAGGTTCAATAAAGCTAAGTGCCAGGTCCTGCACTTTGGTCACAACAACCCCCTGCAATGCTACAGGCTCGGGGGAGAGTGGCTGGAAAGCTGCCCAGCAGAGAGGGACCTGGGGGTGCTGGTCGACAACTGGCTGAACATGAGCCAGCAGTGTGCCCAGGTGGCCAAAAAGGCCAACGGCATCCTGGCCTGCATCAGCAATAGTGTGGCCAGCAGGACTA